>NC_088644.1:8049099-8090376 GCF_964019385.1 Sycon ciliatum
AAATGTCGGTTCAGCTCGTTCTGTTGATCGCAATTCTAAAACTATTGTCGCCTCGACGCCTATTTACATTATTATTACTTCAAGAAGTATTATTATTATTATTATTAAGAACATGTACATGATGTCCATGTACAAAATGTAACAAAAGTCATGTACATCTGTATACATCCTTCTCTTCTTGAAGTACATGTACATTGCTGGTTGACAGCATCCTTCATCATTCTGTGAGAGCCGGACCTATGGTACGGTGAGAAGGCAATCATGCCTGTGCCATTGGTGAAGTGAAATATAAGTCAACAACAACAACATGTTACAAGGAGGAGGACCACTGTGTTTGGAAACAGTGACCTTACCACAACCATCCACGGCTGGCAGAGCCCCAGTCTTGCGACCATAATTATGAGCCGGCTCTGCCAACCGTGGATGGTTGTAGTAAGCACTGAGCAATGATGCTATGATATTATGCACAAGAACTCGCTCATTTTGAGTTGCGATATCAGCAACTTTCGAGCTTTTTCTGAAAATATGGATGCTTTTTCAGCAACTTTCGCGTGTTTTGGCATGGTTGCGAAAAGCACAAGTTGTGAAATATTTTGGCATCTTTGGAAAAGGGCTTCCTGGCAGGGCAGGGTTGGGCCTTTCTCTTTTACTTCACATGTGTTATGTAGCATTTTCACGGTTTCTGCTTTTAACTGATTTAGTTCACTTGTGAGATGTACCATAGTAGTACCGGTAGTAGTACAGGTGGAATCCTGATAATTCGAATATACGATTCCCACATAAACATTTCTGATAATTCGAATATACGATTCCCACATAAACATTTCTGATAATTCGAATATACGATTCCCACATAAACATTTCTGATAATTCGAATATACGATTCCCACATAAACATTTCTGATAATTCGAATATACATGTACGATTCCCACATAAACATTTCTGATAATTCGAATATACGATTCCCACATAAACATTTCTGATAATTCGAATATACGATTCCCACATAAACATTTCTGATAATTCGAATATACGATTCCCACATAAACATTTCTGATAATTCGAATATACGATTCCCACATAAACATTTCTGATAATTCGAATATACGATTCCCACATAAACATTTCTGATAATTCGAATATACGATTCCCACATAAACATTTCTGATAATTCGAATATACGATTCCCACATAAACATTTCTGATAATTCGAATATACGATTCCCACATAAACATTTCTGATAATTCGAATATACGATTCCCACATAAACATTTCTGATAATTCGAATATACGATTCCCACATAAACATTTCTGATAATTCGAATATACGATTCCCACATAAACATTTCTGATAATTCGAATATACGATTCCCACATAAACATTTCTGATAATTCGAATATACGATTCCCACATAAACATTTCTGATAATTCGAATATACGATTCCCACATAAACATTTCTGATAATTCGAATATACGATTCCCACATAAACATTTCTGATAATTCGAATATACGATTCCCACATAAACATTTCTGATAATTCGAATATACGATTCCCACATAAACATTTCTGATAATTCGAATATACGATTCCCACATAAACATTTCTGATAATTCGAATATACGATTCCCACATAAACATTTCTGATAATTCGAATATACGATTCCCACATAAACATTTCTGATAATTCGAATATACGATTCCCACATAAACATTTCTGATAATTCGAACCTCGAACTGGACATGTCCGGTTAATTAGCATCACGTACCTGAAGTCCCTGATCCTTCCTGACTTCCTGTATGCTAGCAACTGTTTCTCTGCTGGCCTCACCTCCCATCAGCTCGAGCGCCTAGAGCGTCTACTCAAGCGCGCAGTCCGCTGTGTTTACAACGCTCCATTTGCATCCCCATCTGCGCCGCTGTATTGCCAATTGCGATTGCACTCGCTAGAAGTTATGTACTGCCACAAGCTCCTTGGCTACACTTGGCGCTGCCTTCAGGGTAAATGCAGCACATTGCTTACCGATATGTTCAGTCCTCTTAATGCCGGCCGTGCTACACGTAGTCAGGGAAATCGAGCACTTAAATTTCCAGTCACTAAGACATCCGCTGGCACACATTCTGCCTCATTACAATGTGTATCACTGTGGAACAGGCTCCAGCCCGACATCAGAAAAAATCCCACAGTACCACCGATTCATGCGATCCCTCCCAGCACATGCTGCTTTTCAGTAATGCCACTGCCCGCTGTATTATTATTTCCTTTACTGGCCTAACTGGCTTTTAATACTTTATTACCCACTCTACTCAGTATCATTACCCACTCTACTCAGTATCATTACCCACTCTACTCAGTATCATTACCCACTCTACTCAGTATCATTACCCACTCTACTCAGTATCATTACCCACTCTACTCAGTATCATTACCCACTCTACTCAGTATCATTACCCACTCTACTCAGTATCATTACCCACTCTGCTCAGTATCATTACCCACTCTACTCAGTATCATTACCCACTCTACTCAGTATCATTACCCACTCTACTCAGTATCATTACCCACTCTACTCAGTATCATTACCCACTCTACTCAGTATCATTACCCACTCTACTCAGTATCATTACCCACTCTACTCAGTATCATTACCCACTCTACTCAGTATCATTACCCACTCTACTCAGTATCATTACCCACTCTACTCAGTATCATTACCCACTCTACTCAGTATCATTACCCACTCTACTCAGTATCATTACCCACTCTACTCAGTATCATTACCCACTCTACTCAGTATCATTACCCACTCTACTCAGTATCATTACCTTCATTACCCACTCTACTCAGTATCATTACCCACTCTACTCAGTATCATTACCCACTCTACTCAGTATCATTACCCACTCTACTCAGTATCATTACCCACTCTACTCAGTATCATTACCCACTCTACTCAGTATCATTACCCACTCTGCTCAGTATCATTACCCACTCTACTCAGTATCATTACCCACTCTACTCAGTATCATTACCCACTCTACTCAGTATCATTACCCACTCTACTCAGTATCATTACCCACTCTACTCAGTATCATTACCCACTCTACTCAGTATCATTACCCACTCTACTCAGTATCATTACCCACTCTACTCAGTATCATTACCCACTCTACTCAGTATCATTACCCACTCTACTCAGTATCATTACCCACTCTACTCAGTATCATTACCCACTCTACTCAGTATCATTACCCACTCTACTCAGTATCATTACCCACTCTACTCAGTATCATTACCCACTCTACTCAGTATCATTACCCACTCTACTCAGTATCATTACCCACTCTACTCAGTATCATTACCCACTCTACTCAGTATCATTACCCACTCTACTCAGTATCATTACCCACTCTACTCAGTATCATTACCCACTCTACTCAGTATCATTACCCACTCTACTCAGTATCATTACCCACTCTACTCAGTATCATTACCCACTCTACTCAGTATCATTACCCACTCTACTCAGTATCATTACCCACTCTACTCAGTATCATTACCCACTCTACTCAGTATCATTACCCACTCTACTCAGTATCATTACCCACTCTACTCAGTATCATTACCCACTCTACTCAGTATCATTACCCACTCTACTCAGTATCATTACCCACTCTACTCAGTATCATTACCCACTCTACTCAGTATCATTACCCACTCTACTCAGTATCATTACCCACTCTACTCAGTATCATTACCCACTCTACTCAGTATCATTACCCACTCTACTCAGTATCATTACCTTCATTGGCTTTTTATACTTTATTCTCCTTTTTAGTCGATATCATGTATTAGGCAAATTTGCCTGTTTGTTCTTCGACTCTAAATAAACAAACACCAACAATTAGAAGCCTCACAGATTCCACTTACATAGAAAATGTGTGGGATTTGTGCTGATAATTCGAAGTCAGCAAAGTGTAATTCGAAGTTCACTGTACACTGTACTGGTCAGTTCAGTTTGCATGAGCAGGCTGTGCTGGTCAGTTCAGTGTCCGTAAAATTTGTGTCTAAGGTCCATAGCCCAACTCTGCGTGACCATGAGAGCATTTTGACATACATAATTGAGTTGTGGGTTCATGTTTGGATAATTAGAATGTCCGGATAATTCGAAGTTTTTTCCTGGCATTTTGAGGTATAATTATCAGGATTTCACCTGTACTACTCGATGGAGTACTCGTAGACTAAAAAAATAATCCTGAACGCTTTTCTTTCTTTGTCAGGCACCGAAAATTTGAAAAAGTGGCCTTGCAACTAATTATTATTATTATTATTTGCATTTTCGCGTCATCGTCAATCAAATGATTGATGATTTCGCTTATGCTGAGTGGTGGTAAACAGAAATCAAATATGGAAGATGCTGATGTCAAGGCAGAAAACAACATAATACTACTCGCTTGAGCTATGACTCATACAGTACGAGTACGATCGAGTACGTTCTCATCTCAACGTTTTCAGAGTAAAAATGGCAGAGTGCAGCACTGGTGGCATGAAGTACTAGTAGTACGTAAGTAGTGCACTCGTACTGTCTTTTTTTCAGCACAAACGTTTTGAAACGGCAGCGAATGCCAGTACCGGTACAAGTACGGTCCTGTTGTTGGTTTGACAGCATGAAAGTAACAGTTAGTTGAAACAAGGTGGAGGACGCGTGTTGTTGTTGTTGTTGAGTTTTATTTAAGGTGGCAGACTACCCAAAATTCGCTGAAAAATCGAATTTGTAAATTCATATTGAGTGCTACGTCAGTTGAAAGAGCATGAATAGCTGCAAATTCTCTGAAAATTGTGTCCCGATCTGACCGGCCGTTCAAGAGTTATGGCCGAAAATGTGCCCTTGCAAGGAAAGATTTTTTGTTGCACGCTGTCATTTGTTGGCAGCACTGTATTTGAATGTGAGCAGACCGTTCGCAACTTGTCGTATCATGGAAACACGTGAAAGTGTGCAGAATTTTGCTCCTCCAAGTCCAAAAAATCAGGTTTTTGAGCCACGTTTTGGGCTGCACGGCGGCGGGCGAAGCCCGCCGCCGGCCATGCAGCAGGACTTTTGCCAGCACCCTCGTGACGTTGCAGATATGTGGCTTGATTATTGTACATGTAGTTGACGTTGATTTAGTGACTTTGGCAAGTTCAGGGCTCACAGCCAGTATGCCAAAACCTCGATTACGTGGGAGGACATATTGGATCTCATCACCATAGAAACGGGCACGCGTGACCATGGTGACTGCGAAGCGCAGGCGTAGCACTCACAGTCGCAAGGAGATTTTGACTTGCTTGGGCTGAGTTGCTGTGACAAGAACTGAGCCGTGGATAGTGAAGGAGACGGAGACAGTTCTCCATTTGTTTCGGTTGTTATTGTTTCCTTCCGAGTGGACTATTTCGCGAGCATTGTTGGCCTCATCGGCCGAATTCTTCCTTCAGACTGTCCACACACGGAGTCCTGCGAGGAGTAGCCCCGAGCAGATTCCTGCATTCGTTGAACACGAAAGAGTTCAACATCTACTGCCCGGCAGCTACGCCGCTAATGCACAGGCGCGGGTGACGGGATCGGGAGAGGGAGAGGACATGCACTCCTTGATGTTGAAGGCCGGCATGGAGCAATGACTCACGTAGTGTTCTAGTTTTAGTTTCTCCGCCGTGAAGTCCTGTTGTGTTCAATGTAAATAAACGCCTGGAACGCTGCGAAGAGCCGCGCAACGCAGTAGTGACGATGTGGAGTTGTGAATTATTTGATTCGCCACTCCGTTTCGTTGCAAGAGAACACGTCCAGTGGCTTCGCCGTTGTGCTGGCCATGTATTTCTTCAGTCGGCCAAAACTCCTGAAGGACACAGCGATCATGCGCCAGGCGAGTAGTAAAACATTTCGAAAATTTGCCTTGCTGTACTGTAGTCTGTAGTGTTGTTTCCGCATTCACAACCGGTCCAGCGCGCGCGGTTCTACCTCGCACCTGTATACAGATAGCGTCGCCTTCGAAATGTTCGTTTGTACCCGTCTCTTGCCCGATTTTGATGGCCAATAGCTTAAAGTTTTCAGTAGGAAAATTAGAAGAATTTGTCCGAGAGACTTTTCAATTTTAGGACAATAATTCATGTCAGAATTACGCCTGGACCAACTGATACTTTGGCCCCGTATGTACGCCAAACCGTATCGATTAAAACAAAAAACTCTCGGACAAATCCTTACAATGGGTATTGAGAGTATGTTCCTAGAGTTTGAGAAAGGCCTAGGAGAAAGCATCAGTACAAATGAACATTTTGAATGCACCCCACTTTCAAGCTTCGTGAGATATTTGCCCGATCGCATGTACACGATTCTGGCATACTGCCTGGCTCTCGTGACAGCTCGCGTGACAGCGGCCTGTCCAAAATGGCGCCCACGCTTTTGTACGCGGCTGTGAGCCCTGAAGTTTGAGTCGTGTCAAGAAGTCAGGTAGGATTCAGTACTAGGGAGGTTTAGTCCCACGTAATCCGTGGGTACTTTACGTGTGTGTACCACGTGATACTCAGTGACCCACGTACAGACGTTTTCTGATTCACGACATACGTGTATGGAGGCTCACCCACGTTCCGCCAGAACGTGGGTGAAAATCAGAATGGAGCGCATTGTGCGAGCTGTGAGGGTGCTCAGCTGAAGAAGTTTCCGAAGCACGAAATCAAAATATTGGATGAGCTTCTTAGGCCCGGGTAGCTTCGTCTTTGACCAGGTTTGGGCCTTTCGCTTTATGCTTTTGTTTGTTCCGTGTGACTAAACACAACATTGCAACGTCGGTGCCCTTCATCCACTTTACGTGGATCACCCACGTACGCGTTTCCGTTACGTGGGAACTAAACCTCCCTACTAGGCAGTAGTGAAACGTGAGTGGTAGTCTTTGCCGGTTTCTGAGGGTATCCTGGATTTGGTGTGCAGCGCTGTGGAAATGGCTTGCTGTGGAGGTCCCAGCACTGGATGTTGTATCAAAGGTACGACCTCGTAGCACGTGCTAAACCTAAAAAAATTCAAAAATTGACTTGGGTCTGTGGGAGTGTGTGAGAGAACGCCCACTCGTTCCGTTGTGACAGATTCCAGGGCCTCGTGGAGGGGCCCTACCCCATCACCCATGGCTGCTTCTGGACTTGTTCTAGGTTTGAGTCCCACGTACGAACAGAATGAGCACGAAAATGTGAAAAAAATTGTAAATGCATTTGTTTGGCTCCTGGGTGGCTCGCACACCGTGGCACTATGCCGGAAATTTGAGTTTTTCCGGCCTGGAAAGCCTGTCAGTGAGGCGCAAGAACTTGTAAATCATGTCCTGAGGGCCAGCATAGTGGCAGGAGTGTGTGGTCAAAATTTCACTCAAATCCATTGAGAAACACCAAAGTTACGGTCAATTGAATGCCATATGAAATTTATGGGTAGGCTGCCCCCTTAAGGGGGCACATCACCCAAAAATTTCATATGGCATTCAATTGACCGTAACTTTGGTGTTTCTCAGTGGATTTGAGTGAAATTTTGACCACACACTCCTGCCACTATGCTGGCCCTCAGGACATGATTTACAAGTTCTTGCGTCTCACTGACAGGCTTTCCAGGCCGGAAAAACTCAAATTTCCGGCATAGTGCTACGGTGTGCGAGCCACCCAGGAGCCAAACAAATGCATTTACATTTTTTTCACATTTTCGTGCCCATTCTGTCCGTGCCCGGGACCCAAACCTAAAACAAGTCCAGAAGCAGCCATGGGTGGTGGGGTAGGGCCCCTCAACGTGGCCCTGGAATCTGTCACAACGGAACGAGTGGGCGTTCTTTCACGGACTCCCACAGACCCAAGGCAATTTTTGAATTTTTTTAGGTTTGGCACGTGCTACGAGGTCGTACCTTTGATACAACATCCAGTGCTGGGACCTCCACAGCAAGCCATTTCCACAGCGCTGCAAACCAAATCCAGGATGCCCTCAGAAACCGGCAAAGACTGCCACTCACGTTTCACTACTGCCTAGTACTGAATCCTACCTGACTTCTTGACACGACTCAAACTTGCCAAAGTCACTAAATCAACGTCAACTACAATAATCAAGCCACATATCTGCAACGTCACGAGGGTGCTGGCAAAAGTCCTGCTGCACGGCGGCGGGCTTTGCCCGCCGCCGTGCAGCCCAATACGTGGTTTTTTAACGTGATTTTTTGGACTTTTTTGGACTTGGGGCAAAATTCTGCACACTTTCGCGTGTTTCCATAATACGACAAGTTGCGCACGGTCTGCTCACATTCAAATACAGTGCTGCCAACAAATGACAGCATGCAACAAAAAAATCTTTCCTTGCAAGGGCACATTTTCGGCCATAACTCTTGAACGGCTGGTCAGATAGGGACACAGTTTTCAGAGAATTTGCAGCTATTCATGCTCTTTCAACTGACGTAGCACTCAATATGAATTTACAAATTCGATTTTTCAGCGAATTTTTGGGTGATGTGCCCCCTTAAAGGGGAAGTATAATAATAATAATACAGCACGCATATAGCTCATATGAAAAATCAAATGAGGGTCATGCATCTGTCGACAACGTCGAGCCAGTGCGTTCTGTCTGAGGCAAGTTGCTCCGCTTCCAAAAGAGACATATTGAGAAGTAAAAGGTCATTCCTAATGTTGTCTACCCATCTGGTCACTGGGCGACCTCTGGGCTTCTTTATATCTGTTATATTCATTGCCATGTGAAGGGCTTTGTACGACACAGCGTCCTTCCCTTCACGAATGACATGTCCAAACCATAATAAGCGCCGGCGTCTACAGACTGCACTTATTGGGCATTGAGCAGTTTTAGCATAAAGAGCATTATTCGAAATTTTATTGGGAAAGATGATTCCAAGTATGTATCTGAGTTTACGGCGGTGCCATACATCAATTTTGCTTTCTAAGGCTTTTGTTAGAGTCCATAGCGCGCAGTTATATAGGAGAACTGGCAAAATGAGACAGTTGAACATGCTTAAGCGGGACTGCTGGGTATGGCGTTTCCATGATACACTGGAAAATGCCCAGTTCGCTGCTATGATACGTGCATCAATGTCCTCCGCTGACCCCAGACGAGAACCCAACAGTTTGACCGACCTCCAGGAGGCATCTGACTTTGTAGCTGTTACAAATTGTGTTTTGCTGATGTTTAGTTTTAAGTTGTCTTCTGCGAAGATGGGTTCGCATTTCTCTACGGTTGCTTCAACTGCTGTCCGGCTGTGGTCATGGGGAAGTATACCCTAAAATCAAATTTTCACCAGTTGTAGTCTTCTGGGTGCTGAGACGAATGGTCTTGGCCCGAGGAAGCTGCGACGCTCCCTTCCTTCTTTTTCCCAATCGAACCCGCGCACTTCCACCGAAACTGGGTGACTGCGCCCTACTAGATGGGGATTTGCATGCAAAATCTCACTAAAAGTGCTATGTCGTTCTTATAAAAGCACGGATGACCGCGATTGGCCCATATGTTGTAGTCTTTTGGACACTGAGTAGACTGGTTTTGGCCCGAAAAGGCTGCGATGCAGCGTTCCTCCTTTATTCCCAATCGAACATGGTTGAACAAGCGGTCACGTGCTCCTGGGTGCCCAAATCACCTGGTCACCACACCAGCAGGCGACAACTTTCACACCAAGGTTCAACTCGAGTAACAGGACTACACCCAAAAAAGGTCAAACAGGCTAGTAAGTTGTACCCTGCAGGCACGGTGACCAGGTGACTGGTGTACGCAGGAGCACGTGACCACTTGTTCAACCATGTTCGATTGGGAATAAAGGAGGAACGCTGCATCGCAGCCTTTTCGGACCAAAACCAGTGGACTCTTTAGCACCTTCTCAGTATGATTTCCTTCTTTTTACTCTGTGTTTTTGCGCGGATGGTCATGTGTTCCCAACGCCTGCCTCCAATTTCTATGAAACTGCAGTGTATTGATACTTGTCTAATCACAAGAGAGAGATTGGAAGCTTTGTTACAACTCTGAGTTTCACGTATTACTACGATCATCAGGCAACTGATGGATCCAAAACGGGCAGCCAGAACATAAGGGGGAGCAAGATGGGAAATTCTGAGGGGTATCATTGTCCTGATCACTATGGAAGTTAGCCTCCCCTGCTGTGAGTGTCCAGGTTTGCAGTTTTGATCCATTCCATTTCTGTTACCCATGCTACGTACTGTGTTATACATGTACATGTACCGGTACATACAATCGGTCCACGTCCTAGCTGACGCAGATTCAGGATTTCGCTCCTGCTCTCGTAGTAATTCAGTACATGTACTCTCATTGTGAGTACTCTGGCAAGGTACGTTCGGGCCTGGTTTAAATCTGGCTTTGGAAAACTAAGAATGTTGGCTACGTCCAAATGTTTGTCATTGCAAACAATGCATGATTGTGGTTTCGGAAGTACATACATGTACTGCAGGTACGCGCAGGTCAGAGTCAGAGGTCTCCGGCGCTCATTTGCAGTACTACATGTACTACATGTACAATGTCATGATGTCTATGCGGCTTGGGTCAGTAACGCTTCAGGATTGTACTAGTATGTCTTGGGTAAATTTTAAAGCCTAAAGATCTGCACGCGCCTGACCTGCCGTCAGTACTTTACGAACCACATGCACAGGCCTGTATTTACATGTAGTACATTGTAGTATCCTTTTCCTCTCGTCCCTGGTAAAGGCGAGCTGAGCCTGCATTCGCGAAACACATGCTTGGCTTTTGAAGCTGAAGTGGTCGCTGATGAGCCTTTCATACCAATTTTCTTCGCCATTCTAGATTGGCATCTTCTCGATCTCAGGCTCGTAGAAATTGGTGCTGCTCTTTGGTAGCTGTTCTTTCTATTACAGAGTAAAAATTAATGATGTCAGATAGAGACGAAAATATGTAGGGGTGAGCTGAGTGTTCACAAGAGTGGATCTCATCTTGTTTCCGACTGCTAGTCGTCCGGACTGGCAGTTATTTGCTATATAAATTCTAGTTCACGCTGTCCTATATTTTATGTTTCTCACCCTTGTACATGTACTGAAGTAACTGTATATCCCCTGTCTTCAGACTGTCACTGTCAGTGATCTAGCAATCCAGGTGTTGTTCGTATCCCAGTCCTGACTTTTGCACTGTACTCATTCGTGCTTCATTCTAGCTACTGCCATCCCTTGGCATTGGGTTGCACCATGTACAATCATGTAGATCTACAGGGTCAGAGCAATGTGTCATTATACAGTGAAGAATCCCGCCACAAAGACTGCACAAGAGCACATGAATAATAAAGTTCCAAACGAAATACTAGTAACTCAGAGTTGCGACACAGCTTCCAATCTCTCTTGGGTAAAATAAATACAATTATTTTGGAGCCATCAGTTGCCTTATGATCGTAGTGAAACGTGAAACTCAGAGTTGCGACACAGTTTCCAATCTCTCTTGTGTAAAAGAAACCAATAGCTGCCTCAGAAACCGCCAGCGTGGCGGGAGGCTCTTGTTGATCAATTCTTTGTTGACATTTTCCAAATAATGTTCTAGATCCTCTAAGGGCAAGGCACACTATACAGGACCTTTGTCCTTAGGAGGGCAAAGGAAATTCGCCCTTTTAATGCGCCACCGGACTAGGCACTGACCTGACTAGGCACTGACCTGACTAGGCACTGACCTGACTAGGCACTGACCTGACCAGGCACTGACCTGACTAGGCCAGTGCCTAGTCAGGTCAGTGCCTAGTCACTTGACTAGGCACTGACCTGACTAGGCACTGACCTGACTAGGCACTGACCTGACTACGCACTCACCTGACTAGGCACTGACCTGACTAGGCACTGACCTGACTAGGCACTGACCTGACTAGGCACTGACCTGACTAGGCACTGACCTGACTAGGCACTGAGCCACTGACCTGACAAATGCCATGACATGTGCATACAATTCATTACGCTTGTCAGCCAGCAGCAGCGATGCTCTTGTACAGGCTGGTTGCTGAATGCCCAAAGCCACCTGACCTGACGGCGTCATGAATACCAGGGCGAACGACGCATGTTCGACTGTCCGGACCCGCTCCTCGTAGTCTACTAGACTCCGGGTAGAACAAACCATAGTATAATAATAATATGTATCCGTACATTTTACGGATATCCGCCGATAATCCGGATGCTAGTCTGGGTTCTTTTCTTCGGTTCCTGTACGCATGCGCATGGACATTGTACTAGTGGCGGAGGGCCCGCGATGCGCAGTCGCGGAGCTCCGGAGTGATTGCTGGTCTGCCACAAAAAAACTACACAGCACTCAAATTTAATTTATTATTTGCCATTCAGATCTCCACTGCATGCACTGAGTCTATTCATATCAGCACTGATATGTCTGGTTTCAGCGAAACGTTTTGAAACGGCAGCGATCATACGAGTGTATCATTGGATGGCACACCGTACAAGTACCGTCCTGTAGCACTATTCCGTTTTGTCTTTAGAGTTTCGGACTGGGATCCAGATACATGTAGATTGTCTTGGCAAGATGTCGACGAGTGACCTCTCCGATTCCTCACATGCGAGTGTTGGACTGGGAAAGCAGCCATCCAGCGAGCGCTCTTGCGTTGCGTGCCGGAATGTGCCAGACGCTTGCAGCAGTCTGAAAATATTGAGCTGCCTACATACGATGTGCGTTCCCTGCCTCAAGGACACTGTTGACAAAGATGGTACAGTATCTTGTTTCCATTGTTTGCAAGTTGATGGCTCAGCTCTTCCTGGAATACGCCTAGAGGATTCTCTAGTTGACTGGCCGAAGACTGACCGACAAGTACAAACCTCAAATAGCACCAGTGAGATAGGTTGTTCAGGGGAGGTGCTGAGTTCCAATGAATGGTCAGAAGAGGAGCCTGAGACAAACAGTGACCTGTCAGAAATAGATGTGCAGAATGAGAGCAGCCATGAATGGTCAGAAACGGAGAAGCTTGAGAGTAGTAGTGAAGAGTCGGAGACGAATGGGCAGACTGAGAGTAACAATGAAATGTCGGAGATGGAGGTGCAGGCTGAAAACAGCAATAAAGAGTCGGAGACGGATGGGCAGGCTGACCGTAACAATGTGTCAGAGACAGTGACGCAGGCTGAAATGTCGGATACGGAGGTGCAGCCTATGTGCCAGAATGCAGATTGCGAAGGAGAGCTTGTCCCAGCTGTTTCGCTGTGCATCGACTGTGGAGTGCACATGTGTAGTGATCACGAAAAGCTTCATTCGAAGCGCAAAGCTGCAGCTCATGGACACCGCATTGTACCAGTTGCTTCAACGTCTGGAGGCAAGACGAACACGTCAGCAGAATTCAAATGTCGAGTTCACCCGCAGCACACTGTGAAATCTTACTGCACCAAGTGTAAGATGCTGACATGTGAACAGTGTTGTGTACGAAGTCACTTGAGCTGCTCCAAATACGTGGATGACATCGACACTGTAGCAGTGAAAAGGCGGGAGGGCTTGAATGCACAGCTGAGTCCTTGTAGTGATGCCTGGAGGGAGAAACTCGACAACACACAGAGCAGCATTGACACATACACTAAAGATATCAATGATAAAGTGGAGGAGTTATCGGAGACGATCAATGCCGACTTTGAAGAACACATCAAGAACATACGGAAGCGACAGAAAAAGGTCTTGGACGCCCTAGATGCTGCCCGTTGGAAAGCACTGCATCGTTTGGAGAAGCAATCAGAGATCGTTGACACAAAGATTTATCAGTTGGATAGCTGTGAACACCTAGTGCGTAACCTTGGCAACAGTAGCCTATTAGCAGCCGAGGAGATTCTGAACTCGCGCATCGATAATATCGTCAATGAAAACCGCCAATCGAACGGCAAGTCTGATCTTCTGCTAGATACAGAGTATAGCTTACAGGTATCCTATCCTGAGTTTGCTGCCGATGAGAGTGCGCATGTTTCCATTCTAGGAGAATTGAATAATTCGTCCAACTCGGATGGAGCAGAGCCAAGGAAGAAACAAGGACGTGCATACCCCGAAGTTGATGTGTTTTCCTGTGACACTACGACTCTCACAGTTACTGATAACGGCCATGAGGTGTCTTCCCATGCTGATGATGAATGGACACCCATCGCAACTCTAGGTAGTTACTGTCATGGCGTTGTGGAATGCATCATTCAAATCAGTGCATCCGGTGGAGGACTGTTCCTAGGAGTGGCCAAGGAGACTTGCAAGAAGAGCATGCTAGCTGAAAGGAACAAGAAGTTCTTAGGATGGTTTTCTGAAGACATTAATGTGGACTTTTGCGTTGGGGACAACACCAAGCTCGGACAACCCTGGGAGGAACTTGATGTCATCACACTCTGTCTGGATTCTGAAAAGCATACACTGACAGGAATTCACAAGAGATCTGGCCAGAGTCAAACCATTCGTGTCCCTACTGGCAAGCTGTGCTTTGCAGCTCAACTGCTGTGGAGTGGAATCCAGTTCCTGAGGTGATGTAAACAATACCAGACTGGCAGTAATGGGTTTGGTTTTGGTGCAAAGAGTAGAACTGTGCCGTCGGAATTCACTGATAAGTGGTGTTCCGGACTCTATCGCAGCTGACAGCATCCATGCTACTTCTGCTGCTGCTGCCCTGAACACCACACGGTATGGTGGAATTACCCAACTGGACATGCTGTCATTCCTTGTCTTTCTTTTTTTTCTCTACTTGCTGCAGTTCCTCATATCTGTTTTCCTTTTTCAGTAAGCTGCTTCCATTCTCGTTTTATGGCTTCCCTTTTCCTGCTTTTCATTTCTTTTCGTGGCTACCCTCCCTTTATTCTGCTTTCCTGTCTTCCCAATTGTTTTTAGCATATTTTTTTGTGACTGCTGATCAGCGCGTTTACAAGCTTCATTTCAATATTACGGCTTTTGTCTCCTTGCAGATTATTTACACATTCTGAGTTCACCATGTTTCCACCATTTCTCCTACATGTATGTACACATATTTTGTTTGCACCCATGGTCATGTGTTTCCAACACTTTCTTACAATTTCTATACATATTCTAGTTGACGTGAACTCCCATACATGACTTGTTGTTTTTTCAAGGAAAACTAGGTCTATCAAACTGTGCAAATAGTCAATTTAAAAAGCCAGCTGTTTCAAATTTGAAACTCGGGTATTGAGCCAATAATAAAAGTAGAAAGGAAAAGCCCCTCCCCCCCCCTTCTTAACTTATCTTTGATATTTTTGACCCACCCAAGTTGGGTGGTGTGCTGCTTTGCTGCTTCGAATTGTAGTTAGACCGCTTTGTCAAATCGCCTACTGCTCTCGTCATCGTCCAGTGACAATCGACATTCTTTGTTCCGTTGGGACTGTAGCTTGTGCTCGTTTTCGTTGCGCTTGCCTTCCCCTCTTTGGTCTTTCCATAACCTTGAACCTTCCAAGTTGGAAGGCTGTCGGTTAGCGCTACGGAGATGTGTTGAAGCTAGGTGTCAGGACGTCGAGTGTCTCAGAACTCTGTCAGTTTTGTGCCTAGTTGTTGCACTTTCTGACTGTATATATTATCTAGTTACAGTGGTGGAGAGTTCAGTAGTACTCTTAACTCGTTTCCATAATTATGTCCTTTTCCTTTCTACTGTTTCAAATTTGCCTAAGTTAGTTTTCCTGAGCAGAGCTGGGAGTGAATTCCGGACCAATGACGAGTATTTTACTACAGTACATGTAGTAATAAGCATGCTAGGTGGTGATGGGCTGCTGGGGAATAATGCTGTTCGGAATCAGGCCTACTATAGCCGACGATTGCGTCGGGTTAAATGACACACATGTAAAAGTACAAGTACACATTTCAGGAAAGTGATACAGAGCAAATGTGTTCTCAATCATCAGCTTGCCTTGCACCAACTAGCGTATTGCATTATACTTTTCTAATTCACTCTAACAGAACCTACCCCAATAAAACATTTCTTCCCAATGCAAAGAAGAAATTGAAATCGTTCTCCCCTTTTATGGAACTGTAGACCTTACAGTAACATTGTACTCATCACATGCATAAGTATCTCCAACCTACCACGAAACACACACACACACACACACACAAACCTTTGTTTTCCAAATCTAGACCTAATTGCCTTGTCTTGTCCACGCGATAATTCACAAAAAATGTAATGAATTTCTGTAAGAAATCCGATAGAAACTTTGATAGATCTGCAAAGAGTCAATTATCCATTCTTCAAACGTGGAGTGAGCCTTTTTCACGACTTCTCAACAATCCTGGGTCTTTGATACGAGCAGGGCTGAGGCCACAATAGACGTGCCTCAGATTATATGAGCGTGCAACATTTTTAGAGAGATCGAAATGAATTCTTTTGGACTATACGGCTTTACCCCGAGGGTGGATCATGCCCGAAATTTGGTGAACTTAGATGCAGCAGACATACCATGTGTGAGTATTGGGACGTGCTGCATGAAAGAAGTTTGTTAATTGCTGCAATGAAAACCAAAAAGGATTTATCAGTGATATGAGTGAGTTTGTTGAAGTCTCGATTATACAGTTGACTAACTTGAAAAGAAATATTTTTGGAACCGGAGAGGAGGAATACTAGCATACGTGACTCTGTGAGGAGTTTATTGCCTGACAACATAGGTTCATGACCAGCATACTGACCTTCCAAACCAGTGATAGTTACACTGCTAAAGGGTTGCCACCCAATCTCTTCATACTTCATAGGCATCATTGCCTTCGCCTTCGTATGTTGGAAGGGAAGCCGGATGATGAGTGATCATCATCACTCTGTCAGCGTGATACCCTTGTACCATCACATTACGTATAGTCATTCTCACTGCCACTCCTGCGATCAATAAAATTGCGCTGTTTGTCACGCTTGCTCTCATAGTTCCATGTCACCTCATATCGACCCTCAGCCGCAAGACTTTCCGAATCATTTTCCGAAGTTTTCTTTGCTCGTGTTTCCTCATCGGAGTAGATTGTCTCGCAGTACTCAATACCCTCCTCTGAGCACACTTTACCGGCTTCACCAGTGGTGGCTCTGACGATTGCTGGACTAGTCTGACCTGCATGACTGTTAGGCATGGTGTCATATGTGTACTCGGGGAGTGGTGTCGTCGAGTCACTGCCCACGGCGACGCCGACGGCACATGTACTCGCTGTGTGCTCACTAGCAGCTGGCTGAGCTATGCTGGCGTTGGGTCTAGTTTCCAACCACACATCCGGCTGTCTCTCCTCCTGCAGCGGCCTCTTGGCCCGATGGCGATTGATGCAGACCACAGCGGAGCAGCGCGACTAATATGCTGCAAGAACTGGCGATGATAGCAATGAGAGTTGTCGATACACCCTTGTTATCAGTTCCATTTTCACTGGACAAAGTGCTTCTTTCACTAGTAGTTGTGTTCACGGCAATTGTTGTTTTCGTTGTTGTTGACATGGATGTTGCCGTGTCAGGAAATACACCTGGCAGCAAAAAAAGGCACCGCACAATCCTTTGATTAGTTCCATCAAGGATAGGTTTATGCAGAGGCCAAACAACAGTGACCAAACATAATTGTTCGTAACTGTGAGCTACACTGATTTTTACTGTTCAAAAACACTGGTAAGACGGTCTGATGGGTATTTCTGGACACGAAACTCAGAGTTACGGACGGAAGTTTTGGTCTCTGTTGTTTTGCCTTTGTGTGGTACGCTCTGCCCTCTGCCCTAGGTTGGACACAGGGCCGTTGCCCGGCACCATTTGCAGCAATAGCCCTCGTCACGTAGTGCATGGTAGATTTACGAGGTTCAGGTCATGTAATTAGCAATGTGCGTTGCTGCGTATATAATGCGCACTAAAACCTATGTAAGTAAAAGTTGCGTATTTCCCCGATTGTAAGTCGCACCTTTTTACACTAAACGTCAGGGGCAAAGAAAGGGGTGCAACTTACAATCGAGTGTGACTTCTTACTTTGGCGAATGCATTTAGACGATTTTGTTCAGACGTGAGAATGGGCTGCGACTTATAATCAAGTGCGATTTACTTGAAGTATAACCAAGTGCGACTTACCGTACTGGCAATATATGTTGCCGCGTAACGCTTAACGCAGGGGGGGGGGGGGTGCGGCGTAACGCGCGACCAGGCTAGTGCGACAAATTTTCGTTGAGTTCGTAACGCGCGTCCGGCGGGGGTGCGGCGATCTTTTCATTGCAGTTTGCACTGCAAAAAAAGGCTGAAACGACTCCAGCAGCAGTGATGGCTCGAGCAGCGATGACGACTCCAGCAGCAGTGATGACTAATGATAGCCACGGTGACTTTGTAATATGTTGTACACTCATTAACTGTGTGAGTGACAGTAGTTTTTGGAGGAAGCGCTCTTCCCCTATGTCACTTTCCTTTTGATGATCTTTTTGTGAACAGATCACTCTGATAGTTAAAATATACAGTCTTCTATTGATATCGTTGTCGCCCTTTGCCGTCGGGTTTGTAACAGTTGGATAGCAACTGAATTTCTGTGCCTTCAATGTGGATGAAAAGAAAAAAATGATGCGGCAAAAGCAAAAAAATGATGCGGCAATAGCAAAAAAGTGATGCGGCAATAGCAAAAAAAGGACTGCGGCAATATAGAAACCTGTGTAACAGCTCCTGTGCGACTTTGCATGTAACGCTCTGCGTGCGGCAAACATGTGCCAATGTAACATTTCATGGCCTCACTGCGGCAACATATATTGCCAGTACGGTATAATCAAGTGCGACTTATAATCGGGGAAATACGGTAGCGTATTCACTAACGTAATCCAAATTAGTCTAGAAGAACGCAGTCAGAATTTCTGAAGAGGATTCCATTCTTCTGCTCACTTTTCATCATGAGTTGATAAAGGGAGTGATGGAAGACATCAGGATTGGAATTCAGCAACTACTGTAAAGGCTCGCATCAATGCCCACCCAGTATGACGCCCACTGCCCGTGTAAACGCCCTAGTGCCGGGTGTCAACACTCTTGTCCCATTTTCTAGCCCACCTCTGTGTAAACGCCCATGTGCGAAAGCACAGGTCCATTACACAGTGCATTGGATGCACAGGTCCATATTGTAGTACGGCTTGATGTGATAGTAAGTCTCATTTCACTTACTGTAAGAGTTGAATCTCTACCAGGGCACAAAGTGTAGCGCTATAACGAGAGAACAAATCCATCGTTAACTAAAAAAACGTTTCTAAGGTCACACCATAAATGTCCTTTGTTTCGGGTAACCCGGCCGACCGATGTTTGAGCGCCGACCGATTCTTTTTTTGGATGCATTCATGCATATGTATTCATGCATATGTATTCATGCATATGTATTCATGCATACAAATATTACACAGCAATGAATCAAAAACGTCTCATTCCGCTGTAACTCCGAGTTTCGTGTCAGAACACTTCATCAGACAGCATATGACCAAGACTAACAATCGCTAGAATATATATATACGGAGAAGGGGAGAAGGGGGCAAAAGTGATGGAGGTACATTTCAGTAGCGCGAGGAAAAGGGATGACAAAATCAGCGTGATTATAAGAGGAAAAAGATGTTGAGAGTATAGAGCATAGCCAGGGTAGAGAAACAGCGCGACTTTCTGGTAACACATCAATACAGATTTGTGCTGCATTGTTACATATCAAATTGTGACCTAGGGTGGTAAAAATGTTGATGGGGATTGTGTTGTGGGAATCACTCACGCCAGGCAAGGGGGTGACTACCACACCCGCCAAGGCATCGGAAAACCGGCGACAGAAGCCAAGATCCGCCAAAAGCGCGTGAGCCATGAGCCCTGGTGAGTGCTCACCATTCCCGCGCCCCGCGGAACCCAGCCCCGACCGCCACCTCCCCGGCCCCGACGGGCAAAACAGCCACCCCCAGTCTGGCGTGGCTCATGTATTTTGTTGTTCATCACGTTACCCTGCTGAGTTGAAACTTGTTGGCGTGACGACATTTGGAGATTAACTCGCTCCTCTTATTCAGGCGGGTGCTCCTGTCGGCGGTAATGATGCGGAATTTCTCCGTCACGCATAGGTTACACCGTTTGCTTACGTTGCTGTATCCTTTAGCTTGCTCAGCAATCCTCCACTTGATGGTGACCGGTGCGTTCGTCTCTTTTAGCCGCCATACATGCTTGGACAGCTCCGTGTTGTTCCTCCTTGACTCGATGTTCATGTCCGATTTGTGGTTATAGTGTCGTTTCTTAAATGGTGGCTCAGTTGATCCAATGTACACCTTCTGTTCGTTTTCTTTCCCCACGTGCGCTTCATAAACGACCTCTTGCGCTTGGCATCGGCCGTCCAGCGGGCACTCCGGTTGAGCTCGGCAGTTGCATGGTTTTTCGATGCGTTTCGGCTCAAGAAGCATCTTGTTATGCCCGTTAATCACTGCGGCTACGTTGGGCATACAACTGTAGCTAACCTTGACGTTATTTTTGTTGAATATTTTTTGCAGCTTTGAATTCGCAGGGAAGTGCTTCTGCACCAATCGCAAGAATGTGGCCGCCACATTCGTGCTCACATTCTTGCTGAAAGGCGGGTTAAACCATATCACTTTCCTCCGACGGTTCTTTCTGTTCCTTCCTGTAGCACGTGTCGCCTTCTCCTGGTATTCAATCGTTGAAGCGAATCCACTAGATTTCAGTGCGTTCTGGTACAACGGCGCCGCCTCATCGAACGTCTGCTGATCAGCCGATATATCTGACACTCTCCGCTCAATCGCCTTAGGGAGGTTTCTCAGTATCATTGGGGGATGGTTCGACCTCGTGCTTAAATACAGTGGTGTGTTGTTCGGCTTTCGGAACGGCTTGTACTTTCCAGTGTCAAGATTCAGTGTGACATCTAGGAAGTCCACCACTCTCATGTTCACGTCGATCGTTATTTTCAAGCCATGTTGTTGGAATACAGTAGCTATGGTCTTTCTGAGACGATCAGCAGCACTGCCTGACATATCGCGTACGACAGCCAATCCATCATCGCGATAAAGGCCAACTGAGCTCTGGTCTATGTGCTGGCTCAGCTCAGAGAGGAGAAAGGCGCCGACCAGCTCGCACACCTCGGCGCCATCGAAAGACCCCATAGTCACATCAAACGCACTGTTCTTCTTCTTTACCACTGCCTCTCGCCGCTGAATAGCAGGGATCTTCTCGAGTGCATGATAGCGTCTTCCTCCCGCTGGTCTATGTTAGCGTACTGCTTCGCGAATGATAGGGCACGGGTCAACAGCTCCTCAGTGATTGTTGGGTAAAACTCCACTATATCGAAGCACACAAATGTCATCCGTTCCTTTTCCTTGATCTTTACAAACCAGTCGAGAACAGACGCCGTATTCTTCCACAGGCTAATGGATGTCAACTCGCGAACTTTCTGCGTCATTCTTTCGAGAACTTGCTTGCTAATGATGCCCATCTCCGGCTTGGCAGGATTTATTAACCTGCACGGCAGATCATTGGCAAAGCGCGGCTTATGGTCCTTCAGTGTAACGAATGCGTTTGCCTTGGGCAGTATCTCCATGCGCTCCCCAGTTCCCAACGCTGTTGCGATCTCCTTGGCCTCACAGTTAATCTCATCATATACGCCATCAGGGGCTGCCTTGTACGTCCTTACTTGCTCTGTCCAGTGGACATTGAGCACTGTAAGCAGCCTAGGGACCTTAGACAACTGTGTATTCATGCATATGTATTCATGCATATGTATTCATGCATACGTATTCATGCATATGTATTCATGCATATGCGCATCATAAAAATGTACATGTATGTGTTGGCACTTGGCGTTGTGCCAGGTCCGAGTTCCTTCCTGTTCCTGGCTCTAGGCGGCTAGACATTTCAGTCCTTTGTTTCGAGTTTACTCGATCCATGGTCCAGTCGGATTTGGTGAAAGGTGTTTTTCTTGCCAATCCTAACATTTTCAACACTGGCATGTTTTAGTTTAGAAACTCTAGTGGCAAAACGTTTCCGTCACTATAGTTGCCGGCGGCTGGACCGTCGTCAACTGCTACATTGTTCGAGTCACGTACCCTGAGTTATTTGTTGGAAACTCTTCATCCAGAAGGCGTCACTTGCTTCAAAGCAGTGTTTGCTTCCGAAACCAACGGTGCTGACAAGAATGATAATGTTGGACTTAAAATATGGAGTTTGGATGCCGATTCTTTTTCTTTGCGTTGGAGGAACGGTTTTTTTTCTGTAGTAAATGACCTGCGACGATCGATGAACGATGTGTTGATGCGCAACGTCTCAGACCTCTGCTCCGCTCGCGGTGGTGTCTCTGTATGAACAGTTTGACTTTTCCTGGTGGTCTGATCAAGCTGCATGCTATGTAGTCTACATGTAGGCATGCCTGATTTAACGACCGCACATTTTCTATCTGGGCTGTGTACTGAAAATTAATATACATACCGGTCTGGCATGCATACAAATTATAAGCAAAAAAAAGAAAGCCGACCGACCGACCAGTGTTTCAAGTTCTGGCCATGTTACCCAAAACAAAATACTTTTTCACTGCAGCTTCATGTGTTATTTCTTCTCTCCTGGACTGGAGAGACAGAAGACGGGTGTGGGATGGCAGCGCCGTCACACCTTCTACCCGCCAAGTGGGGGAAAATTGCACTTTGGGTTCGTCACACTTTCAACTCTTACAGCATCCGAAATAGCGCCCGGGCCCAAACTGACGCCCATGTTCTGGACTTTCATTAAGGTTTCTTGGGTTGAAACATCAGGCTACAAGTGTGAATTATTATTTTCCAGAGAAATTGGGTACAAAGGAGCAAATGGCATGAAAAGTTATAATGGTCATTCCTGCAGATGTCTGGCTGGTAGCCGCTAACTGACTCAAATTCAATCTCACCTTCACTGTACATGGTTGCTGGTGTCATCTTGTCTTTTGTAAAACGTCCTTCAGGGATGTCAGGCATGCTACGTACTATGTTATACATGTTCACGTACATGTACCGGTACATACAATCGGTCCACGTCCTAGCTGACGCAGATTCAGGATTTTGCTCCCGCTCTTGTAGTAATTCAGTACATGTACTCTCATTGTGAGTACTCTGGCAAGGTACGTTCGGGCCTGGTTTAAATCTGGCTTTGGAAAACTAAGAATGTTGGCTACGTCCAAATGTTTGTCATTGCAAACAATGCATGATTGTGGTTTCGGAAGTACATACATGTACTGCAGCTACGCGCAGGTCAGAGTCAGAGGTCTCCGGCGCTCATTTGCAGTACTACATGTACAATGTCATGATGTCTATGCGGCTTGGTTCAGTAACGCTTCAGCATATTACTAGTATGTGTTGGGTAAAGCCTAAAGATCTGCACGCGCCTGACCCACCGTCCGTACTTTGCGAACGACATGTACAGGTCTGTATTTACATGATTGTATCCTTTTCCTCTCGTCCCTGGTAAAGATGAGCTGAGCCTTCATTCGCGAACCACATGCGTGGCTTTTGAAGCTTAAGTTGTCGCCGATGAGCCTTTCATACCAATTTTCTTCGCCATTCTAGATTGGTATCTTCTCGATCTCAGGCTCGTAGAAATTGGCGTTGCTTTTTGGTAGCTGTTCTTTCTATCACAGAGTAAAAATTAATGATGTCAGATGGAGACGGAAATATGCAGGGGTGAGCTGAGTGTTCACAAGAGTGGATCTCATCTTGTTTCCGACTGCTAGTCGTTCGGACTGGCAGTTATTTGCTAGAATACATTCTAGTTCACGCTGTCCTATATTTTATGTTTTTCACCCTTGCAACATGTATATTCCCTGTCTTCAGACTGTCATTGTCAGTGATCTAGCAATCCAAGTGTTGTTCTCATCCCAGTCCTGAGTCCTGACTTTTGCACTGTACTCATTCGTGCTTCATTCTAGCTACTGCCATCCCTTGCCATTGGGTTGCACCATGTACATGTACAATCATGTAGATCTACCCAGTCAGAGCAATGTGTCATTATACAGTGAGGAATCCCTCCACAAAGACTGCACAAGAACACATGAATAATAAAGTTCTAAACGAAATACTAGTAACTCAGAGTTGCGACACAGCTTCCAATCTCTCTTGTCAGTCTTGTGTAAAAGAAGTACTATTATTTTGGAGCCATCAGTTGCCTGATGATCGTAGTAAAACGTGAAACTCAGAGTTGCGACACAGCTTCCAATCTCTCTTGTGTAAAAGAAACCAATAGCTGCCTCAGAAACCGCCAGCGTGGCGGGAGGCTCTTGTTGATCAATTCTTTGTTGATATTTTCCAAATAATGTTCTAGACCCTCTAAGGGCAAGGCACACTATACAGGACCTTTGTCCTTAGGGGGGCAAAGGAAATGCGCCCTTTTAATGCGCCACCGGACTAGGCACTGACCTGACTAGGCACTGACCTGACTAGGCACTGACTTGACCAGGCACTGACCTGACCAGGCACTGACCTGACTAGGCACTGACTTGACTAGGCACTCACCTGACTACAGGCACTCACCTGACTAGGCACTGACCTGACTAGGCACTGACCTGACTAGGCACTGACCTGACTAGGCACTGACCTGACTGTACTGACCTGACTAGGGACTGACCTGACTAGGCACTGACCTGACTACTAGACTAGGCACTGACCTGACTAGGCACTGACCTGACTAGGCACTGACCTGACTAGGCACTGACCTGACTAGGCACTGAGCCACTGACCTGACAAATGCCATGACATGTGCATACATTACGCTTGTCAGCCAGCAGCAGCGATGCTCTTGAGTCTTGTACAGGCTGGTTGCTGAACGCCCAAAGCCACCTGACCTGACGGCGTCATGAATACCAGGGCGAACGACGCATGTTCGACTGTCCGGACCCGCTCCTCGTAGTCTACTCCGGGTAGAACAACCATACTAGCATAATAATAATAATATTATGTATCCGTACATTTTACGGATATCCGCCGATAATCCGGATGCTAGTCTGGGTTCTTTTCTTCGGTTCCTGTACGCATGCGCATGGACATTGTACTAGTGGCGGAGGGCCCGCGATGCGCAGTCGCGGAGCTCCGGAGTGATTGCTGGTCTGCCACAAAAAAACTACACAGCACTCAAATTTAATTTATTATTTGCCATTCAGATTTCCACTGCATGCACTGAGTCTGTTCAGCACTGATATGTCTGGTTTCAGCCAAACGTTTTGAAACGGCAGCGATCATACGAGTTGATCATTGGATGGCATACGGTACAAGTACCGTCCTGTAGCACTATTCCGTTTTTGTCTTTAGAGTTTCAGACTGGGATCCAGGTACATGTAGATTGTCTTGGCAAGATGTCGACGAGTGACCTCTCCGATTCCTCACATGCGGGTGTTGGACTGGGAAAGCAGCCATCCAGCGAGCGCTCTTGCGTTGCGTGCCAGAATGTGCCAGACGCTTGCAGCAGTCTGAAAATATTGAGCTGCCTGCATACGATGTGCGTTCCCTGCCTCAAGGACACTGTTGACAAAGATGGTACAGTATCTTGTTTCAATTGTTTGCAAGTTTATGGCTCAGCTCTTCCTGGAATACGCCTAGAGGATTCTCTAGTTGACTGGCCGAAGACTGACCGACAAGTACAAACATCAAGTAGCGCCAGTGAGAAAAATTGTTCAGGGGAGGTGCTGAGTTCCAATGAAGGGTCAGAAACGGAGAAGCTTGAGAGTAGTAGTGAAGAGTCGGAGACGGATGGGCAGGCTGAGAGTAACAATGAAGTGTTGGAGACGGAGGTGCAGCCTGAAAGTAGCAATAAAGAGTCGGAGACGGATAGGCAGGCTGACGGTAACAACGGAGTGTCGGAGACAGCGACGCAGGCTGACAGTAGTAATGGAATACCTGAGGCGGAGGTGCAGCAAATGTGCCAGAAACAAGATTGCGAAGGAGAGTTCGTGCCAGCTGTTTCGTTTTGCATCGACTGTGGAGTGCACATGTGTGGTGACCATGAAAAGCTTCATTCGAAGCGCAAAGCCGCAGCTCATGGACACCGCATTGTACCAATTGTTTCAACGTCTGCCGGCGCAACGAACATGCCCACAGAATTCAAATGTCGAATTCACCCGCAGCACACTGTGAAATCTTACTGCACCAAGTGTAAGATGCTGACATGTGAACAGTGTTGTGTACGAATTCACCTGAACTGCTCCCAGGACGTGGTGGACATTCACACTGCAGCAGAGAGAAAGCGAGAGGACTGGACGGCACGACTAAGCGCTTGCAGTGATGCCTGGAGGAAGAAACTCAGCAACACACGGAGAAGCATTGATTTCCACACTGAAAGGATCAATGAGGAAGTGAAGGATTTATCAGAGGACATCAATGATGACTTTGAAGAGCACATCAAGAACATAAGGAAGCAACAGCAAAAAATCTTGGACGACCTAGATGCTATACGCTGGGATTCACTGCATTTTTTGGAGAAGCAATCAGAGATAGTCGGCGCAAAGATGTATCGGCTGGATAGCTGTGAACATCTAGTGCGTAACCTTGGCGACAGTGGCCTACTAGCAGCAGAGAAGATTCTGGACCCAGCTATCAAAGATGTTGAAGATGCAAACAACGATTCTTTCGGGGAGTCTGATATTCTGCCAGATACAGGGTATTACTTACAGGTATCCTATCCTGAGTTTGCTGCCTATGAGAGCGTGCATGTCTCCATGCTAGGAGAATTGATAAATTCTTCCAACTTGGGTGGAGCAGAGCTAAGGAAGACAGGAGGACATGCATACCCGGAAGTGGACATGTTCACTTGTAACAGTACAGCTCTCACTGTAACTGATAATGGCCATGCAGTGTCGTCCAATGCTGATAATTGGATGCCCATCGCTACACTGGGAAGCTACTGCCATGGCATTGTGGAATGCACCGTTCAAATTCGCGAAATGAGGAGAGGACTATTTCTAGGAGTGGCTATGGAGAATTGCGAAACGCGAAGCTTGTCTACGGAAACCGTGAAGTTCTTGGGATGGTTTAGTTCGAACCAGAAGGCACGGATTTGCGTTGGGAACAATAGCAAACTCGGACAACCATGGAGAGAATGTGATATCATTACACTGCGTCTCGATTCTAATCGGCATACACTGACAGGAATTCACAAGAGATCTGGACAGAGTCAGACGATTTCAGTTCCTGCCGGCAAGCTGTGCTTTGCTGCTGAGTTGAAGAAGAGCGGAATGAAGTTCCTGAGGTGATGTAACAAAGATACCAGTGATGGGTTTGGTTTTGGTGCAAGGAGCAGCACTGAGTCCTTGGAATTCACTGACAAGTGGTGTTCCAGACTCTATAGCAGCTGACAGCATCCATGCTGCTGCTGCCACTGCTGCTGCCCTGAACACCACACGGTATGGTGGAGTTACCCGACTGGTCATGCTGTCATTCCTTGTCTTTCTTTTTCTCTCTACTTGCTGTAGTTCTTCATATCTATTTCCTTTTTCTGTAAGCTGTTTCCATTCTCGTTTTATGGTTTCCCTTTTCCTGCTTTTCATTTCTTTTCGTGGCTACCCTCCCTTCTTTCTGCTCTCCTGTCTTCCCAATTTTTAGCATATTCTTTGGGACTGCTCATCAGCGCGTTTACATTCTTCATTTTAATATCACGGTTTTTGCCTCCTTGCGGATTATTTACACATTCTGAGTTCACCATGTTTCCACCATTCCTCCTACATGTATGTGCACATATTTACTTGGTCGCATGGTCATGTGTTTCCAACACTTTCTTACAACTCCTATACATATTGTAGTTGACGTGAACTCCCATAACATGACTTGTTGTGTTTTCAAGGAAAACTTCCATCTTTCAAATTGTGCAAGTAGTCAATTTAAAAAGCCAGCTGTTTCAAATTTGCCTAAGTTAGTTTTCCTGAGCAGAGCTGGGAGTGAATTCCGGACCAATTACGAGCATGTTACTACAGTCATGTAGTAATAAGCATGCTGTAGGTGGTGATGGGCTGCTGGGAAATAGTGCTGTTCGGAATCAGGCCTACTATAGCCGAAGATTGCGTCGGGTTAAATGACACAAATGTAAAAGTACAAGTACACATTTCAGGAAAGTGATACAGAGCAAATGTGTTCTCAATCATCAGCTTGCCTTGCACCAACTAGAGTATTGCATTATACTTTTCTGATTCACTCCAACTGAACGTACCCCTATAGAACATTTCTTCCCAATGCAAAGTAGAAATTGAAATCGTTCTCCCCTTTTATGGAACTGCCCCCCAGTGTAGACCTCACAGTAACATTGTACTCATCACATGCATAAGTATCTCCAACCTACCACGAAACACACACACACACATACACACACACACAAACCTTTGTTTTCCCCATCTAGAACTAATTGCCTTGTCTTGTCCAAAACACATTTCGATAATTCACAAAAAATGTAGTGAATTTCTGTAAGAAATCCGATAGAAACCTTGATAGATCTGCAAAGAGTCAATTATCCATTCTCCAAACGATAAGATTCAAACGTGGAGTGAGCCTTTTTCACGACTTCTCAACAATCCTGGGTCTTTGATACGAGCAGGGCTGAGGCCACAATAGACGTACCTCAGATTATATGAGCGTGCAACATTTTTGAGTGATCGAAATGAATTCTTTTGGACTATACGGCTTTACCCCGAGGGTGGATCATGCCCGAAATTTGGTGAACTTAGATGCAGCAGACATACCATGTGTGAGTATTTGGACGTGCTGCGTGAAAGAAGTTTGTTAATTGCTGCAATGAAAACCAAAAAGGGTTTATCAGTGATATGACTGAGTTTGTTGAAGTCTCGATTATACAGTTGAATAACTTGAAAAGAAATATTTTTGGAACCGGAGAGGAGGAATACTAGCATACGTGACTCTGTGAGGAGTTTATTGCCTGACAACATAGGTTCATGACCAGCATACTGACCTTCCAAACCAGTGATAGTTACACTGCTAAAGGGTTGCCACCCAATCTCTTCATACTTCATAGGCATCATTGCCTTCGCCTTCGTATGTTGGAAGGGAAGCCGGATGATGAGTGATCATCATCACTCTGTCAGCGTGATACCCTTGTACCATCACATACGTATAGTCATTCTCACTGCCACTCCTGCGATCAATAAAATTGCGCTGTTTGTCACGCTTGCTCTCATAGTTCCATGTCACCTCATATCGACCCTCAGCCGCAAGACTTTCCGAATCATTTTCCGAAGTTTTCTTTGCTGGTGTTTCCTCATCGGAGTAGATTGTTTCGCAGTACTCAATACCCTCCTCTGAGCACACTTGACCGGCTTCACCAGTGGTGGCTCTGACGATTGCTGGGCTAGTCTGACCTGCATTACTGTTAGGCATGGTGTCATATGTGTACTCGGGGAGTGGTGTCGTCGAGTCACTGCCCACGGCGACGGCACATGTACTCGCTGTGTGCTCACTAGCAGCTGGCTGAGCTATGCTGGCGTTGGGTCTAGTTTCCAACCACACATCCGGCTGTCTCTCCTCCTGCAGCGGCCTCTTAGCCCGATGGCGACTGATGCAGACCACAGCGGTTATGAGCAGCGCGACTAATATGCTGCAAGAACTGGCGATGATAGCAATGAGAGTTGTCGATACACCCTTGTTATCAGTTCCATTTTCACTAGACAAAGTGCTTCTTTCACTAGTAGTTGTGTTCACGGCAATTGTTGTTTTCGTTGTTGTTGACATGGATGTTGCCGTGTCAGGAAATACACCTGGCAACAAAAAAAGCACCGCACAATCCTTCGATTAGTTCCATCAAGGATAGATTTACGCAGAGGCCAAACAACAGAGACCAAACATAATTGTTTGTAACCGTGAGCTACACTGATTTTCACTGTTCAAAAACACTGGTAAGACGGTCTGATGGGTGTTTCTGGACACGAAACTCAGAGTTACGGACGGAAGTTTTGGTCTCTGTTGTTTTGCCTTTGTGTGGTACGCTCTGCCCTCTGCCCTAGCTTGGACACAGGGCCGTTGCCCGGCACCATTTGCAGCAATAACCCTCATCACGTAGTGCATGGTAGATTTACGAGGTTTAGGTCATGTAATTAGCAATGTGCGTTGCTGCGTATATAATGCGCACTAAAACCTATGTAAGTTAAAGTTGCGTATTTCCCCGATTGTAAGTCGCACCTTTTTACACTAAACTTCAGGGGCAAAGAAAGGGATGCAACTTACAATCGAGTGTGACTTCTTACTTTGGCGAATGCATTTAGACGATTTTGTTCAGACGTGAGAATGGGCTGCGACTTATAATCAAGTGCGATTTACTTGAAGTATAACCAAGTGCGACTTATAATCAAGTGCGACTTATAATCGGGGATATACGGTAGTGTATTCACTAACGTAATCCAAATTAGTCTAGAAGAATGCAGTCAGAATTTCTCAAGAGGATTCCATTCTTCTGCTCACTTTTCATCATGAGTTGATAAAGGGAGTGATGGAAGACATCAGGATTGGAATTCAGCAACTACTGTAAAGGCTCGCATCAATGCCCACCCAGTATGACGCCCACTGCCCGTGTAAACGCCTTGGTGCCGGGGGTCAACACTCTTGTCCCATTTTCTAGCCCACCTCCGTGTAAACGCCCATGGCCGACAGAACAGGTCCATTACACAGTGCATTGCATGCACAGCTCCATATTGTAGTACGGCATGATGTGATAGTAAGTCTCATTTCACTTACTGTAAGAGTTGAATCTCTACCAGGGCACAAAGTATAGCGCTATAACGAGAGAACAAATCCATCGCTAACTAAAAAAACGTTTCTAAGGTCGCACCATAAATGTCCTTTGTGTTTCGGGTAACCCGGCCGGCCGATGTTTGAGCGCCGACCGATTCTTTTTTTGCCAATCCTAACACTTTCAACACTGGCATGTTTTAGTTTAGAAACTCTAGTGGCAAAACGTTTCCGTCACTATAGTTGCCGGCGGCTGGACCATCGTCAACTGCTACATTGTTCGAGTCACGTACCCTGAGTTATTTGTTGGAAACTCTTCATCCAGAAGGCGTCACTTGCTTCAAAGCAGTGTTTGCTTTCGAAACCAACGGTGCTGACAAGAATGATAATGTTGGACTTAAAATATGGAGTTTGGATGCCGATTCTTTTTCTTTGCGTTGGAGGAACGGGAGCTGTAGTAACTGACCTGCGACGATCGATGAACGATGTGTTGATGCGCAACGTCTCAGACCTCTGCTCCGCTCGCGGTGGTGTCTCTGTATGAACAGTTTGACTTTTCCTGGTGGTCTGATCAAGCTGCATGCTATGTAGTCTACATGTAGGTATGCCTGATTTAACGACCGCACATTTTCTATCTGGGCTGTGTACTGAAAATTAATAATACCGGTCTGGCATGCATACAAAATATATGCAAAAAAAAGAAAGCCGACCGACCGCCCACTTTTTTCTGGCCATGTTACCCAAAACAAAATACTTTTTCACTGCAGCTTCATGTGTTATTTCTTCTCTCCTGGACTGGAGAGACAGAAGACGGGTGTGGGATGGCAGCGCCGTCACACCTTCTACCCGCCAAGTGGGGGGAAATTGCACTTTTGGGTTCTTCACACTTTCAACTCTTACAGCATCCGAAATAGCGCCCGGGCCCAAATGGACGCCCATGTTCTGGTCTTTCATTAAGGTTTCTTGGGTTGAAACATCAGGCTACAAGTGTGAATTATTATTTGCCAGAGAAATTGGGTACAAAGGAGCAAATGGCATGACAAGTTATAATGGTCATTCCTGCAGATATCTGGCTGGTAGCCGCTAACTGACTCAAATTCAATCTCACCTTCACTGTACATGGTTGCTGATGTCATCGTGTCTTTTGTAAAACGTCCTTCAGGGATGTCAGGTGGGGCAGCAGTGGCCTCTGAAGCAGGCGTGAGAATAGCTGACTGCTGTTCACCGGAGCATGTCACGCCGTCTGCAGAAATACATGAACAATAGAATTAAGATTATCCTGCGTACAATATAATTGATAAAGAGTAGAATTTGAGAAGCAGAATCTACTATAGCATACATCTTGCCATTCACTATGTACAATTTTAAAGTTGCACGTACCCAACTCCACTGAGAGTAAATCTACGGTAGGTTAACCCTCACCAATAGCACATGTGTTTAACACACTGGTGTTCAGGAATTCCACGTGATACACGTTTGCCAACGGACACTCCTCAATAAAGGAAAAGCATGATATTATGCTCACATGCATCCTGAAAATAGAGGTGCTCCACCCGACATATGTACTGTTGGCCATGTCTTAACATTTATTATCGATTCAACATCCGAGTTTCAAAAAAGTTCATAAAAACTAAGTTCATTTCAAGATAATTACCCCTTCAAAATTTGGCCTTGTTACGAGCTGTATCTTGATTCTCATTACTAGTATTGGGGGCGGTTGCATTCCTGCGAAGGTGGCAGCGTCACTCTCATCGACTCTTGCAAGAATGATACATTTTCTTATTGTCTCTGCATTTACTCACACTTGATAGGATGGTCCCATATCCTCACCTGCACAGCTACACTGGATTGTGATGTCATCCAAGGCTATATCACCATTGGCAAACGGGCGACGCTGCACTCTGGACAAGTTGCTACCCAACGGTTCAGGATGGCACTTTACTTGAAATCGAAACTGCAAACACCATTTTAAGTGCAAACATTAGTAAATTTAAAATAGAAGAAACACACTGGGGAAGTATTAAAGTAAATTTAATGGTAGAGTATTGCTGGTGAGGGTCCCTGGCTTCAGTCCTGATGGAAGCAGATTATAATCCGAACCGTCGGTTTACTTTTCATTTCCCTCAAGCTGGAGAAAAGCAAACATATTATTTCCTTGTACTGTAGTATTCGAATTGAAAAAAGAAGGTCAGGTAGTGCTGGCATGCAATGCACACCCTACGATAGGCTCCCCTCTGGAATAAAATCTTTCACTGCCCACCGCATTTCAGAACATAGATTATGCTGGTTACATCTGTGTTATATGATAATATCACACATTCACCTAGTGTATAATGTGAACCAGGCCTTTCCACTCAGCACCACCTGGACGAGCTCTCCAAGAAGGCCCAGGCTCGAGCAGCTTGGAGAGGCTTTACTCACGTGGCACAGCGCGCGTGTGGATGCTGGCGATCTCTAGCCGAGGAACGGCAGCGGAACCATGTGTGGCACAGTAATATACTTATTGTGTCAATGCATAATGTACGCGATCAGTCACATAAAATTTAAAAAAATCACGGTTTGCATGAGACTCTGCTGCAAGCCGAGTTTTCGCATCCGTAGGAACGCCACCGTCCTCTAGGATCAAGGCGCAGATGCAGAACCTAAATCGGTCACATATTATTATTATAATGATTGTGAACTAAAACAAGACATGTAAAGAGAAAAAAGGACCTATAAGTTGCGGTTATGAATAACAGTCCACGAAGGTAACGAGGTAATAGGGTCAGATAGTGCGACAACAAGCGCACGTGGTGCATCCCTTCCCCTCATTGGAACTTTCCGCACCTGAGCCTTCCAAGTTGGAAGGTTGTTGGTTTGCGCTTCGTAGATGTGTTGGAGCTAGGTGTCAGTTCGTCGAGTGTCAGTTTTGTGCCTTGTTGTCGCACTATCGCGGTTTATACAACAAAGCATTTCACGCCACTGTGATTTTTTTAAATAATTTAAAAAATATCCAGTAGTGGATGCTTAACATCTTATTGGCATCTACAAGCTATAAGTCAACATTTACCTGGATGGGTTGTCCAGCGTTGAAGAGGCTCGACACACTCAAGCTCTTCCAGCCCCCACCCGTTCCTTGGTCTCCGCTCAGGCGGTCCCTCACACTGGACATGTCGCCCACCCACAGCTGTCCAACGTACGGCCCTCGCATGCTGTAGCTCACCTGCATGGTGCAGGACGCGGATGCATTGCTCCCATCTGCCCCGTTCCAGCATCGTTGTGCAGGCGTCTGTACGGTGGTCGGTACTTTCACATTGAATGTACGACACAAGAACTGCTCAAACACCAGGAAATGACCTGCAGTACACGGCAGTGAGAGTAACAAAGAGAACAGAAACTCAGATAGAGTCCTTGATGCGTATCATATCCAGACTGCCAACATTGTTCTCCATGTGTACAATACTCTCTACAGGATAACATTTCGAAGAAGAGGTTGGTGCGACTTCGGCGCTACTTGGGGAATTGTGTGTTGCTCCATACGTGGGAGCTCGCGCCTTTCCTGCAGATTTGAACGTACGAGTGGTGCTCTTCAGAGAACATCTTCCTCAGCCTACTCAAGCTCAACTGATGAGGGGTGAATTCCCCAAAACACTGTGTATTGAGCAGGGAGTGGTGCGTTCTTGCAGGTTTGCCGAATGGAAGGTTCGATGGACTTCTCGTGTGCTCTGGATGGCAGTCGTGAGTCAGTCACGTGAGATTTCAGGTCGGCAGGAAAAGCGCGAGCTCCCACGTAGGGAGCAACACACAATTCGCCAAGATAACATTTCAACGGACATGTATAAGTAAAAAGCTTCTTCCATATCTGCATGGTTTGCCACCCTGAGTAAACGAATATTTGGTCACAAGGAAATCGTCCTTGTCTACTTCTCCCAGATGGGGTGCATGGGACATGTCATGTAAGTGGTCAACCAAAGGCCAACTTATGGCTTCCCAGGAAATTTCTTTCAGAACAAAGATTTCTTCCTCTACCGAAGACTTAGCTGCAGCCCTTGAGGGATGCACACCCATCCCCGCACTCTAAATTCTTTCCACCTTTTTCCAGCTCATCCATGTTCGGGCCGAATGGCCTTTGGATTGCACTTCAGTCTTCAGTGGTACACGCTGTGAAGCCAGTGCCAGTGCCTGTGTGCAAAGTCCATTTGTGCTTATAGCTACAGTAGTTTAGCACCCTGAACCAAGACCTGAAGACCTGCTCAGCAGAGGCAAGGCGGGCCTCTCGAGCCGAAGCCATCTGGACGACCTGAGACAGTTTGCTGCGGATCGCAATGGATGGCGGCAGATTATCTGAAGGAGTCGCCACAACTGCCGGATATTGACATACATAATGGACAGAGCTAGAGAACAGCAGCGGAAGCATGTATAGCACGGCTGTGCATGTTGTACGCGTATCTGTGTTGTTATTATTATTATTATTATTAGTGTAGCTATAGCGGAATACCTCTACGCTACAACAACCCTACTGGTCAAGCTGCCTCACGAAACACACATTTCGTGAGGCAGCAAAGGTGCGGCGGACCAGCTACTCCACTGAGACTAGTGACTAGCGTACCTTTGTCAGGCTGTTGGATAGTGTGGTCAAAGTCAGGTCCACTCGGCTGCGATTTGCCACCATAGCTATATCCAAAATTGGATTTCGGCTTGACAACTCGGTACAGGCTTCTAGGAGAGTTAAACTCGGCGGGCAGATCTGTGTCTTCAAAGCTGTAGGCTACATCAAGACACCCTGAAGTGAAAGAGAGAGAGAGAGAGACACACACACACACATTATGGAAAGATGCCTCCCCAGGCTAGTGCCATGGCAATAGGAGATATGGAAATAAACGCTCCAAATTGCATGTTTTTTTTTTTTTTTTACTGAATACCACAGTACCATCAGATGCTGCACAGCGGGGGCGGTGGCATATTGGATGGAAGTGGGGGCGGGGAAAAGTAACTCCACCGACCAAAGGTCTCGGGATCATTGTTACTGCTGTGCGCCGATACATAGGAGAAAAGAAATATGTGCATCCAAGAGGGAAGCACCGGCTTTGCAAACGATAATGGGGAGAATTTGAGATTGAGATAGGACAAAACAATAGTAAAAGCAGTGCACCGTAGGAAGATGGAGAGAACTGATAATCGGATTTTAACCCTTTCACCTCTGTCGACGTATATACGTCATGACGTGTGCACCTGCTCCACTGACGACGTATATATACGTCCTCAGTGTACGTCGCGTTTGTACTGATGCCTCAACATCAGTGGGGCCTGGAACTGTTCCTCAGTGGGCTGAAGGCCCTGATCGACGTGTACGCAGTAGTCAAAGCCCGAAATTGCCCGGCCCGGGCCGATTAATTGCGGCAATATTTTGCCGCCTCTTTTTCGAAACCTTGCCTGGCATTTCTTTTGGCAGTCGAAATATTGCTTTCAAATAATTGCTCCCAAACAGGCTGTAAATGAGCACGTGACCGCTTACTCAAACAAAAATAAGGGCCGAACGCTGCATCGCAGCCTTTTCGGACCAAAACCAGTCGACTCAGCGGCCAAAACGGCAAAAGACTACAACATATGGACCAATCGCGATCATCCGCGCTTTTATAAGAACGAAACGGCGTTTTTAGCCCAGTTTTAGGGAGGAAATTCAAAATTCTCATCTGAAATCTAACGTTTTTCGATAAATTGCTCAAAAATTGCCGGCAATCTGGCTTTTTTGGGGGGGGGGGGGGGATTTCGGGCTATGACTAGTACGCAGCGGATGTGACATGTGGACAGTCTGCACAGCAGCACAGCCGCGAGCATCGAGTTTGAACTTGAAGTGCGTATTTTTGGCATGTCGTTCAAATAAATTGTTTTGCTCAAAGTTTGTTTTCGTCATCTTGCCCTGCTGTTTCTCGGCAAGGTAAGTAGCTCAACTACTCTGTGTCGATGGAAGGAGTCCTGTGAAGCAGTGTGAGGCGGGTAATGACTCCGAGGATGATTCTGGAGACAGCGAAATTGTGTCGGAGTCGTTTTCTGAGGATTACGAATTTGCTGCTATTCCGAAGATCGCAGCTGACTCGGACCCAGGGGATGCTGGAGACCAAAGAGATTTGGAAAGCGATGCTGAAGTCTCTGACACCTAGGCATGGTGTTCTGAGCAGGAGCTATCTGTCGTGATCCCGTTTGCTGAAGTTCCTCAAGTAAACTTCGATCAAATTTGAAGGTCAGATTTTTGAAAATATTTGAATTTGAAGTCAAGTGTACTGGTCAGGCATGCATGCAGATCACAATAGAGATGTGCATACATGTAAGTATTGTATGTTGAGTACAGAGCCAGGCACCTATAGGATGGAGATTGCTATCTAATATGAATCCAGAATAATCCAGAATAGTCAACCATTGTGCAATTTTGAATCACTATCAGAAATTGCGCAGCCGATTGTTTCTTGAATTTTCATGCGTACGTACACCGGTACGCAGTATGCACTCGGCTGTTTAGGGAATGCTTCAGACTATTTAGATAGCTGGATTGTCTTGCCAGTGAGTGTCCAAATCAGAGAATGAGCAGCATTGCATTCTCCATCAATATGACTTTACCTGTGCCGCGTACGCGTGCGGCCAGAGATGAATCACCCTGAGATGCGCCGAGCACAGTGAGCCAACCGCTGCCATTGCACCGGCTGCTATTTATAGCTGATGCAGTTGCTATGGTTGCTACTCCAGTTACTCGGCATCCTCACTGTCCATCACATGGTTTTGTCTTGAAGTAGGTAGGGCTGCTGGAGGATTCAAGCTTTACGCGTCGCCCAAGAAAAAGAAAGACCCATTCTGGATCCCGAAGTCGCATATGATGCAAGCGCCGTGTAAAACGAGTTGCTGTACTCTAGTCTATAGGTTGCCGTAGAACACCAGGGTCATATCAAGCATGTTATATTATGACATTTCTCCATTCTGAAGTCAACACTGACCAGTTATAGCACTGCTTGCCATTGCTTGTCTGATCTTTGTCGTCAATTGCCCAAATTGAATGAATTTTGAGGAAAAATCGCCAAAAGTCGCATATCTAAATATTATGGTGTTATGAGTCTCGTACAATGAAATCCTACAAAATGTCTTTGGATTCACAGTGCATATGTCCATACCCAACATCTCCAACCAATTTTGGACCAGAATATGCATTTTCCAAAATTGCCATTTTTGGCCCAGTGGGAGGTGATTTTCCGGTCAGGGCTGAAAGGGTTAAGGCCGAGCGAAGGGGATCAAAGAGGGGTAGAAGGGAGCTGGAGTGCGATCAGTATAATTAGGCTGGTGTGTTGGCTGCGATGGAGAGATCATAGCCTGTCTGTGGCCCACTCCCACTTGCTGCGCCGCAAGTGGTCGTTGACATTTTCTTGAACGTGTGCATACCTCTGCGAGAAGGGGGAGACTGCAGAAGGGTAGGTGGGAGCTGATTCCACGTTGCGATGAGGGAGTGGGGAAATGAGCGGAGCGTGTTGTTTCGTGACTGAGGAGGAAGAATACTGGTGAGTTGTGATGGATGATGTGTTGCAGATCTGATTGTCTCACGAGTAGACATGCAACATTGCGGTGGGGCTGCTGATGGTGGCAGAATGGCTTTCACCATTTCCGGACCCTCCACAAAGTGCAGCTTGTACAGAAAGCAGAGCCCTGCTACGGTACGGCGAATGTCGAGGCTCGGGAGGTATGATCCATCTCCAATTATGTGCAGGGCACGGCGCTGGATGGCAGTGAGGCGGGCCAAGGCGGTGGGGGCTGCGCTCATCCACACCAGCATGCCATACTCTAACACAACAGGGCGGACAAAGCCATGGTACACGATTGCCCGGTGCTTTGGGTCTAGCACAGCCGATGCCTTACGGAGGAAGCCGAGCCGCTGGGCTCCGTGTACTGCAAGCTGTCGGATATGGCTGCGAAATGCCAGCTGCCTGTCGAAGGTGATGCCAAGAAGCTCGAGCTCCTCTACTTCTGGCACGACTGCTCCTTGGAAGCGTATTGCGTTCGGGGGGGGGGGGGGGTTGGCGAGCGGTGGTGGCTGATGGTCAATGCCTGCGACTTTGTGGGCTCGAACTTGATCCTCCACCTGCTTCCCCATGCTGCCAGTGAGTCTACTGCCTGCTGGAGGATTGCTGTCTCTTCTGGCAGTCTGAGTCGGGTGGTGATGCACTAGTAGAGAGTTGTGTCGTCGGCGCATACAGCCAGCTGCGCCCCACCAGGCAGGTGGTCTTCTGCGTCGTTGACGTACAGAAGGAAGAGGGTGGGGCCCGAGGATGCTGCCCTGCGGCACGCCAGATTGGATTCGGTGGGTCGGTGAAGACTGGCCGCCTATGACAACACGGATGTGGCGGTCTGTCAGGTAACTCCGGAGCCAGGCAAGGAGGGGGCCACTTATTCCGCACCGCTCAGCCTTGTGGAGGACGCCGTTGTGCAAGACCTTGTCCGCCGAAATAATGAGGCGTGTGCGCATACTAAAATTATGATAGACCAAGGCAAGGGTAGGTTGGTAGCTCTGCAATGCCAGTACATGAGCATACTAGTACGTGGAGAGTACCATAGCAATCTCCCTCTCTATCTCCTATCCAGCCAGAGCGCGTGTATTTAAAAAATTGTGATATCACTTGTCATTACTTGTGCAGCACTTCCCACTCATATTCATAATCATGACAGTCAGTAATGACAGCAGGTCGTCACTATAGGGCTTGAAAGTGCTACGTCACAGAATAGCAACAATTTCAAAAATTCAAAAACTGGATCCACTTGGATCCAGTTTTTGTATGGATCCAAGCACATTTCAAGCGGTCTTACTCACAGCAAGGTGATGTAGCCAGTGAAACTGACTGATTTGGCTAATAGGGGCGGGGTGACACCTGGTGACGAAGTAAAAGTCACACATGCATACGACATGAGTGGGTTGCTATGCATCCACAGACTGAGGCAATAGGGCTTGAAAGTGATGACGTCAAAACGGCCAGGGAGTAGTAAGTTGACATCAGATTTCTATTTTTGGATCCACTAAGGTGTGACTTTGCTATTGCCTATGTATGTGGGTGCATAGCAACCCACTCATGTCGCATGCAGGTGTGACTTTTATTTCGCCACCAGTTGTAACCCCGCCCCCAGTAGCCAAATCAGTCAGTTTCACTGGCTACATCACCATGCTGTGGGTAAGACCGCTTGAAATGTGCTTGGATCCATACAAAAACTGGATCCAAGTGGATCCAGTTTTTGAATTTTTGAAATTGTTGCTATGCTGTGACGTAGCACTTTCAAGCCCTATAGCAAAGTCATACCTTAGTGGATCCAAAATAGAAATATGATGTCAACTTACTACTCCCTGATCGTTTTTGACGTCATCACTTTCAAGCCCTAATATTGTACTGAGTCTGTACTGATCAGAGTTTACAGGCAGTACACTGTACCGGTACTACAATGTAGCACACTGCCCAGCCATCATGTAGATTGCAAACAAGCGGCGAACGCGTGTCCGGACCTACACTAGGCTACAGTAAGATCAGGGTACTAGTAAGCCAGGACTTCCTAGACAACTAACTCCCTAGCGTTAGTTTTTATTGAACTGGGCAAATTCTACTTACGATTCGTTCTTTGGCTGGCAATTTGTGCCACATTTGCGAGAAACAGCGCTGTGATCATCTCAAACCGTTTGCTCCATAGCATCGAGACAAGCAGCCCGAGGCTTCCCATCGTGTGGCCGGCCCACTGGGGAACTGAACTCCAAATAGAAGCATCAGGCGACAAGAACCTCCCGCTCCATCGGATTCCTGTTTCAAGAAAAATGGTCCTGGACACTTTCATTCAGCCAGTGTGTGGCCAGGCTTGAAGCCCTGCAGGAGTGTCAAGTCCGAGTCAAGATTCGACAAGAAGTTACCGTGATCGTGTGCAACACTGCCCTCTTGACGTCTGGGGATTATGATGACTAGACGCTAGGCAGTAGGCAGTGCATTTCTAGAACCGAACGTCGATTGGAGCTGAGATGGCAAGTGGGGATACTACTCAGCCGACCCTGAAAAAAGGCGTTCAACTCAAAACTGGGTACATGTATGTTGTAGCCTGTAGGGTCTCTTGATCTGCCGATACCAGAAGATCTAGGCAACAGTTATAGTAGATCCACATAGGATTCTGTTGGAGTTGCGTTGGAGTTCTGCTATGTGTGTCGTAGAGTCTAGTAGTAATAGCGTAGAGTACGAATCCCAGCTGCCTATGCCATGTTCCGTCAGCCGTGCTGCTGCTGTCGTCATGGTAGGGAGGACACCAGATACGGATCCGGATGATATCGGATGTGCACTAACTAGCATGTAAAGTTGTGGGCAGTGCACTAGTGGTGGCTGGCGTGCATCCAAATCCCGCACCCGGACTAATTGTGGCTCAAGGATGAACATAATTGTGGTCGGCCGTCAACGCGATCTGCACTGCACAGCGTAAGGGAGGACAGAACGACCAGTTTGCACTGAGGTCTGAACTACACTGTTAGTGTTACTACCTGAGGGCAGATATAATATGTACATGACATTGCACTTATGGCCACTTGCAAGTTGCAAGTACGAAAAACGCACAAATTTCCAAACTTTGACGCTCCATAAGTACCACAAAGTGAATAAGTATCCACGCATGCCGAAGCATGATATGAGGATTTTGC
>NC_088644.1:8090576-8141832 GCF_964019385.1 Sycon ciliatum
TATTCTTTGGGACTGCTCATCAGCGCGTTTACATTCTTCATTTTAATATCACGGCTTTTGTCTCCTTGCGGATTATTTACACATTCTGAGTTCACCATATATCCGCCATTTCTCCTACATGACATTGTGCACATATTTTGCTTGCACCCATGGTCATGTGTTTCCAACACTTTCTTACAATTTCTATACATATTCTAGTTGACGTGAACTCTCATACACGACTTGTTGTGTTTTCAAGGAAAACTTCCATCTTTCAAATTGTGCAACTAGTCAATTTAAAAAGCCAGGTGTTTCAAATTTGCCTAAGTTAGTTTTCCTGAGCAGAGCTGGGAGTGAATTCGGGACCAATTACGAGTATGTTACTACAGTACATGTAGTAATAAGCATGCTGTAGGTGGTGATGGGCTGCTGGGAAATAATGCTGTTCCGAATCAGGCCTACTATAGCCGACGATTGCGTCGGGTTAAATGACACAAATGTAAAAGTACAAGTACACATTTCAGGAAAGTGATGCAGAGCAAATGTGTTCTCAATCATCAGCTTGCCTTGCACCAACTAGCGTATTGCATTATACTTTCTTTACTCTAACAGAACCTACCCCAATAGAACATTTCTTCCCAATGCAAAGTAGAAATTGAAATCGTTTTCCCCTTTTCTGGAACTGTAGACCTCACAGTAACCTTGTACTCATCACATGCATAAGTATCTCCAACCTACCACGAACACACACACACAAACCTTTCAGGGCCGGAGGAAGGAGTTCGGGAGTGGTCCGGCGAACCTTTGAGGGGGTCCGGGGGACGTCCCCCGGGAGAAATATTTAAAATTTACGTGAAATAGAGCGAATTTGGGCATCTCTAAGGCTCCAGAAAATGCAGAAAATATAGTAAAAGAACACAAACACAACTTTTTGTAGCCATATCAGCCATACAGTGCCGGTCACGGAGTCCTGAGCTACTTCGAAGCACATCACATGTCAGCAGTACAGTCGAGTCATGTACCTCTGGATTTTTTTACACCGGGTTTTGCACGAATCACATGGACCATCCAGCTGGGAAAGTGGTCCGGCCATGGCCGGACCAGCCTGACCGGTTCCGCCGGCCCTGGCTTTGTTTTCCAAATCTAGACTAATTGCCTTGTCCAAAACACATTTTGATAATTGCCAAAAAAATGTAATGAATTTATGTAAGAAATCCGATAGAAACCTTGATAGATCTGCAAAGAGTCAATTATCCATTCTTCAAACGTGGAGTGAGCCATTTTCACGACTTCTCAACAATCCTGGGTACGAGCAGGGCTGAGGCCACAATAGACGTACCTCAGATTATATGAGCGTGCAACATTTTTAGAGTGATCGAAGTGAATTCTTTTGGACTATACGGCTTTACCCCGAGGGTGGGTCATGCCCGAAATTTGGTGAACTTAGATGCAGCAGACATACCATGTGTGAGTATTTGGACGTGCTGCGTGAAAGAAGTTTGTTAATTGCTGCAATGAAAACCAAAAAAGGATTTATCACTGTGATATGACTGAGTTTGTTGAAGTCTCGATTATACAGTTGAATAACTTGAAAAGAAATATTTTTGGAACCGGAGAGGAGGAATACTAGCATACGTGGGTCTTGCATGGAGTTTATTGCCAAGTTATTGCGTGCCAGCAATACAGGTTCATGACGAGCATTCAGACCTTCCAAACCAGTGATAGTTACACTGCTAAAGGGTTGCCACCCAATCTCTTCATACTTCATAGGCATCATTGCCTTCGCCTTCGTATGTTGGAAGGGAAGCCGGATGATGAGTGATCATCATCACTCTGTCAGCGTGATACCCTTGTACCATCACATACGTATAGTCATTCTCACTGCCACTCCTGCGATCAATAAAATTGCGCTGTTTGTCACGCTTGCTCTCATAGTTCCATGTCACCTCATATCGACCCTCAGCCGCAAGACTTTCCGAATCATTTTCCGAAGTTTTCTTTGCTCGTGTTTCTTCATCGGAGTAGATTGTCTCGCAGTACTCAATACCCTCCTCTGAGCACACTTTACCGGCTTCGCCAGTGGTGGCTCTGACGATTGCTGGACTAGTCTGGCCGCCATGACTGTTAGGCATGGTGTCATATGTGTACTCGGGGAGTGGTGTCGTCGAGTCACTGCCCACGGCGACGGCACATGTACTCGCTGTGTGCTCACTAGCAGCTGGCTGAGCTATGCTGGCGTTGGGTCTAGTTTCCAACCACACATCCGGCTGTCTCTCCTCCTGCAGCGGCCTCTTGGCCCGATGGCGATTGATGAAGACCACAGCGGTTATGAGCAGTGCGACTAATATGCTGCAAGAACTGGCGATGATAGCAATGAGAGTTGTCGATGCACCCTTGTTATCAGTTCCATTTTCACTGGACAAAGTGCTTCTTTCACTAGTAGTTGTGTTCACGGCAATTGTTGTTTTCGTTGTTGTTGACATGGATGTTGCCGTGTCAGGAAAAACACCTGGCAACAAAAAAAAGCACCGCACAATCCTTGGATTAGTTCCATCAAGGATAGATTTACGCAGAGGCCAAACAACAGAGACCAAACATAATTGTTCGTAACCGTGAGCTACACTGATTTTCACTGTTCAAAAACACTGGTAAGACAGTCTGATGGGTGTTTCTGGACACGAAACTCAGAGTTACGGACGGAAGTTTTGGTCTCTGTTGTTTTGCCTTTGTGTGGTATGCTCTGCCCTCTGCCCTACTACTACTGAGCGTGGACACAGGGCCGTTGCCCGGCACCATTTGCAGCAATAGCCCTCGTCACGTAGTGCATGGTAGATTTACGAGGTTCAGGTCATGTAATTAGCAATGTGCGTTACTGCGTATAATTATAATGCACACTAAAACCTTTGTAAGTACCGGTACAAGTACACTAAACCATTTGTAAGTACAAGTAGGGTATTTCCCCGATTGTAAGTCGCACCTTTTTACACTAAAATTCAAGGGCAAAGAATGGGGTGCGACTTGCAATCGAGTGTGACTTCTTACTTATGTGAATGCATTTATTAGACGATTTTGTTCAGACGTGAGAATGGGCTGCGACTTATAATCAAGTGCGATTTATAACCAAGTGCGACTTATAATCAAGTGCGACGTATAATCGGGGAAATACGGTAGTGTATTCACTAACGTAATCCAAATTAGTCTAGAAGAACGCAGTCAGAATTTCTGAAGAGGATTCCATTCTTCTCACTTTTCATCATGAGTTGATAAAGGGAGTGATGGAAGACATCAGGATTGGAATTCAGCAACTACTGTAAAGGCTCGCATCAATGCCCACCCAGTATGACGCCCACTGCCCGTGTAAACGCCCTAGTGCCGGGTGTCAATACTCTTGTCCCATTTTCTAGCCCACCTCCGTGTAAACGCCCATGTGCGAAAGCACAGGTCCATTACACAGTGCATTGCATGCACAGGTCCATATTGTAGTACGGCATGATGTGATAGTAAGTCTCATTTCACTTACTGTAAGAGTTGAATCTCTACCAGGGCACAAAGTGTAGCGCTATAACGAGAGAACAAATCCATCGTTAACTAAAAAAACGTTTCTAAGGTCACACCATAAATGTCCTTTGTTTCGGGTAACCCGGCCGACCGATGTTTGAGCGCCGACCGATTCTTTTTTTGGATGCATTCATGCATATGTATTCATGCATATGTATTCATGCATATGTATTCATGCATACGTATTCATGCATATGTATTCATGCATATGCGCATCATAAAAATGTACATGTATGTGTTGGCACTTGGCGTTGTGCCAGGTCCGAGTTCCTTCCTGTTCCTGGCTCTAGGCGGCTAGACATTTCAGTCCTTTGTTTCGAGTTTACTCGATCCATGGTCCAGTCGGATTTGGTGAAAGGTGTTTTTCTTGCCAATCCTAACATTTTCAACACTGGCATGTTTTAGTTTAGAAACTCTAGTGGCAAAACGTTTCCGTCACTATAGTTGCCGGCGGCTGGACCGTCGTCAACTGCTACATTGTTCGAGTCACGTACCCTGAGTTATTTGTTGGAAACTCTTCATCCAGAAGGCGTCACTTGCTTCAAAGCAGTGTTTGCTTCCGAAACCAACGGTGCTGACAAGAATGATAATGTTGGACTTAAAATATGGAGTTTGGATGCCGATTCTTTTTCTTTGCGTTGGAGGAACGGGAGCTGTAGTAACTGACCTGCGGCGATCGATGAACGATGTGTTGATGCGCAACGTCTCAGACCTCTGCTCCGCTCGCGGTGGTGTCTCTGTATGAACAGTTTGACTTTTCCTGGTGGTCTGATCAAGCTGCATGCTATGTAGTCTACATGTAGGCATGCCTGATTTAACGACCGCACATTTTCTATCTGGGCTGTGTACTGACAATTAATATACATACCGGTCTGGCATGCATACAAATTATAAGCAAAAAAAAGAAAGCCGACCGACCGACCAGTGTTTCAAGTTCTGGCCATGTTACCCAAAACAAAATACTTTTTCACTGCAGCTTCATGTGTTATTTCTTCTCTCCTGGACTGGAGAGACAGAAGACGGGTGTGGGATGGCAGCGCCGTCACACCTTCTACCCGCCAAGTGGGGGGAAATTGCACTTTGGGTTCGTCACACTTTCAACTCTTACAGCATCCGAAATAGCGCCCGGGCCCAAATTGACGCCCATGTTCTGGACTTTCATTAAGGTTTCTTGGGTTGAAACATCAGGCTACAAGTGTGAATTATTATTTGCCAGAGAAATTGGATACAAAGGAGCAAATGGCATGAAAAGTTATAATGGTCATTCCTGCAGATGTCTGGCTGGTAGCCGCTAACTGACTCAAATTCAATCTCACCTTCACTGTACATGGTTGCTGATGTCATCGTGTCTTTTGTAAAACGTCCTTCAGGGATGTCAGGTGCGGCAGCAGTGGCCTCTGAAGCAGGCGTGAGAATAGCTGGCTGCTGTTCACCGGAGCATGTCACGCCGTCTGCAGAAATACATGGACAATAGAATTAGGATTATCCTGCGTACAATAGAATTGTTAAAGAGTAGAATTTGAGAAGCAGAATCTACTATAGCATACATCTTGCCATTCACTATGTAAACTTTTAAAGTTGCAGGTACCCGACTCCACTGAGAGTAGATCCACGGTAGGTTAACCCTCACCAATAGCACATGTGTTTAACACACTGGTGTTCAGGAACTCCACGTGATACACGTTTGCCAACGGACACTCCTCAATAAAGGAAAAGCATGATATTATGCTCACATGCATCCTGAAAATAGACGTGCTCCACCCGACATATGTACTGTTGGCCATGTCTTAACATTTATTATCGATTCAACATCCGAGTTTCAAAAAAGTTCATAAAAACTAAGTTCATTTCAAGATAATTACCCCTTCAAAATTTGGCCTTGTTACGAGCTGCATCTTGGTTCTCATTATTGGGCGCGGTTGCATTCCTGCGAAGGTGGCAGCGTCACTCTCATCGACTCTTGCAAGAATGATACATTTTCTTATTGTCTCTGCATTTACTCACACTTGATAGGATGGTCCCATATCCTCACCTGCACAGCTACACTGGATTGTGATGTCATCCAAGGCTATATCACCATTGGCAAACGGGCGACGCTGCACTCTGGACAAGTTGCTACCCAACGGTTCAGGATGGCACTTTACTTGAAATCGAAACTGCAAACACCATTTTAAGTGCAAACATTAGTAAATTTAAAATGGAAGAAAACACTGGCGAACTATTAAAGTAAATTTAATGGTAGAGTATTGCTGGTGAGGGTCCCTGGCTTCAGTCCTGATGGAAGCAGATAATAATCCGAACCATCGGTTTACTTTTTCACTTCCCTCAAGCTGGAGAAAAGCAAAAATAGTTGTTCCTTGTACTGTAGCATTGGAATTGAAAAAAGAAGGTCAGGTGGTGCTGGCATGCAATGCACACCCTACGATACGCTACCCTATCGAATAAAATCTTTCACTGCCCACCGCATTTCAGAACATAGATTATGCTGGTTACATCTGTGTTATATGATAATATCACACATTTACCTAGTGTATAATGTGAACCAGGCCTTTCCACTCAGCACCACCTGGACGAGCTCTCCAAGAAGGCCCAGGCTCGAGCAGCTTGGAGAGGCTTTACTCACGTGGCACAGCGCGCGTGCGGATGTTGGCGATCTCTAGCCGAGGAACGGCAGCGGAACCATGTGTGGCACAGTAATATACTTATTGTGTCAATGCATAATGTACGCGATCTGTCACATAAAATTAAAAAAATCACGGTTTGCATGAGACTCGGCTGCAAGCCGAGTTTTCGCATCCGTAGGAACGCCACCGTCCTCTAGGATCAAGGCGCAGATGCAGAACCTAAATCGGTCACATATTATTATTATAATGATTGTGAACTAAAACAAGACATGTAAAGAGAAAAAAGGACCTATAAGTTGCGGTTATGAATAACAGTCCACGAAGGTAACGAGGTAATAGGGTCAGATAGTGCGACAACAAGCGCACGTGGTGCATCCCTTCCCCTCATTGGAACTTTCCGCACCTGAGCCTTCCAAGTTGGAAGGTTGTTGGTTTGCGCTTCGTAGATGTGTTGGAGCTAGGTGTCAGGTCGTCGAGTGTCAGTTTTGTGCCTTGTTGTCGCACTATCGCGGTTTATACAACAAAGCATTTCACGCCACTGTGATTTTTTTAAATAATTTAAAAAATATCCAGTAGTGGATGCTTAACATCTTATTGGCATCTACAAGCTATAAGTCAACATTTACCTGGATGGGTTGTCCAGCGTTGAAGAGGCTCGACACACTCAAGCTCTTCCAGCCCCCGCCCGTTCCTTGGTCTCCGCTCAGGCGGTCCCTCACACTGGACATGTCGCCCACCCACAGCTGTCCAACGTACGGCCCTCGCATGCTGTAGCTCACCTGCATGGTGCAGGACGCGGATGCATTGCTCCCATCTGCCCCGTTCCAGCATCGTTGTGCAGGCGTCTGTACGATTGTCGGTACTTTCACATTGAATGTACGACACAAGAACTGCTCAAACACCAGGAAATGACCTGCAGTACACGGCAGTGAGAGTAACAAAGAGAACAGAAACTCAGATAGAGTCCTTGATGCGTATCATATCCAGACTGCCAACATTGTTCTCCATGTGTACAATACTCTCTACAGGATAACATTTCGAAGACGAGGTTGGTGCGACTTCGGCGCTACTTGGGGAATTGTGTGTTGCTCCATACGTGGGAGCTCGCGCCTTTCCTGCAGACTTGAACGTATGAGTGGTGCTCTTCAGAGAACATCTTCCTCAGCCTACTCAAACTCAACTGATGAGGGGTGAATTTCCCAAAACACTGTGTATTGAGCAGGGAGTGGTGCGTTCTTGCAGGTTTGCCGAATGGAAGGTTCGATGGACTTCTCGTGTGCTCTGGATGGCAGTCGTGAGTCAGTCACGTGAGATTTCAGGTCGGCAGGAAAAGCGCGAGCTCCCACGTAGGGAGCAACACACAATTCGCCAAGATAACATTTCAACGGACATGTATAAGTAAAAAGCTTCTTCCATATCTGCATGGTTTGCCACCCTGAGTAAACGAATATTTGGTCACAAGGAAATCATCCTTGTCTACTTCTCCCAGATGGGGTGCATGGGACAAGGTCCCGCAATTCATCATGAACAACAACACAATGTGTTGTTGTTCATGATGATCCACTTACATGTCATGTAAGTGGTCAACCAAAGGCCAACTTATGGCTTCTAAGGAAATTTCTTTCAGAACAAAGATTTCTTCCTCTACCAAAGACTTAGCTGCAGCCCTTGAGGGATGCACACCCATCCCTGCACTCTAAATTCTTTCCACCTTTTTCCAGCTCACCCATGTTTGGGCCGAATGGCCTTGGGATTGCACTTCAGTCTTCAGTGGTACACGCTGTGAAGCCAGTGCCTGTGCCAGTGCCAGTGCCAGAGCCAGTGCCAGTGTGCAAAGTCCATTTGTGCGTATAGCTACAGTAGTGTAGCACCCTGAACCAAGACCTGAAGACCTGCTCAGCAGAGGCAAGCCGGGCCTCTCGAGCCGAAGCCATCTGGACGACCTGAGACAGTTTGCTGCGGATCGCAATGGATGGCGGCAGATTATCTGAAGGAGTCGCCACAACTGCCGGATATTGACATACATAATGGACAGAGCTAGAGAACAGCAGCGGAAGCATGTATAGCACGGCTGTGCATGTTGTACGCGTCTCTGTGTTATTATTATTATTATTAGTGTCGCTATAGCGGAATACCTCCACGCTCCAACAACCCTACTGGTCAAGCTGCCTCACGAAACACACATTTCGTGACGCAGCAAAGGTGCGGCGGACCAGCTACTCCACTGAGACTAGTGACTAGCGTACCTTTGTCAGGCTGTTGGATAGTGTGGTCAAAGTCAGGTCCACTCGGCTGCGATTTGCCACCATAGCTATATCCAAAATTGGATTTCGGCTTGACAACTCGGTACAGGCTTCTAGAAGAGCTAAACTCATCGGGCAGATCTGTGTCTTCAAAGCTGTAGGCTACATCAAGACACCCTGAAGTGAAAGAGAGAGAGAGAGACACACACACACACATTATGGAAAGACGCCTCCCCAGGCTAGTGCCATGGCAATAGGAGATATGGAAATAAACGCTCCAAATTGCATGTTTTTTATTTTTTTTTACTGAATACCACAGTACCATCAGATGCTGCACAGCGGTGGCGGTGGCATATTGGATGGAAGTGGGGGCGGGGCAAAAGTAACTCCTCCGACCAAAGGTATCGGAATCATCGTTACTCCTGTGCGCCGATACATAGGAGAAAAGAAACATGTGCATCCAAGAGGGAAGCACCGGCTTTGGAAACGATAATGGGGAGAATTTGAGATTGAGATAGGACAAAACAATAGTAAAAGCAGTGCACCGTAGGAAGATGGAGAGAACTGATAATCGGATTTTAAGGCCGAGCGAAGGGGATCAAAGAGGGGTAGAAGGGAGCTGGAGTGCGATCAGTATAATTAGGCTGGTATGTTGGCTGCGATGGAGAGATCATAGCCTGTCTGTGGCTCACTCCCACTTGCTGCGCCGCAAGTGGTCGTTGACATTTTTCATGAACGTGTGCATACCTCTGCGAGAAGGGGGAGACTGCAAACGGGTTGGTGGGAGCTGATTCCACGTTGCGATGAGGGAGTGTGGAAATGAGCGGAGCGTGTTGTTTCGTGACTGAGGAGGAAGAATACTGGTGAGTTGTGATGGATGATGTGTTGCAGATCTGCTTGTCTCACGAGTAGACATTGCGGTGCGGCTGCTGATGGTGGGAGAATGGCTTTCACCATTTCCGGACCCTCCACAAAGTGCAGCTTGTACAGAAAGCAGAGCCCTGCTACGGTACGGCGAATGTCGAGGCTCGGGAGGTATGATCCATCTCCAATTATGTGCAGGGCACGGCGCTGGATGGCAGTGAGGCGGGCCAAGGTGGTGGGGGCTGCGCTCATCCACACCAGCATGCCATACTCTAACACAGGGCGGACAAAGCCACGGTACACGATTGCCCGGTGCTTTGGGTCTAGCACAGCCGATGCCTTACGGAGGAAGCCGAGCCGCTGGGCTCCGCGTACAGCAAGCTGTTGGATATGGCTGCGAAATGCCAGCCGCCTGTTGAAGGTGACGCCAAGAAGCTCGAGCTCCTCTACTTCTGGCACGACTGCTCCTTGGAAGCGTATTGCGTTCGGGGGGGGGGGGGGGGGTGGCGAGTGGTGGTGGCTGATGGTCAATGCCTGCGACTTTGTGGGCTCGAACTTGATCCTCCACCTGCTTCCCCATGCTGCCAGTGAGTCTACTGCCTGCTGGAGGATTGCTGTCTCTTCTGGCAGTCTGAGTCGGGTGGTGATGCACTTGTAGAGAGTTGTGTCGTCGGCGTATACAGCCAGCTTCGCCCCATCAGGCAGGTGGTCTTCTGCGTCGTTGACGTACAGAAGGAAGAGGGTGGGGCCGAGGATGCTGCCCTGCGGCACGCCAGATTGGATTCGGTGGGTCGGTGAAGACTGGCCGCCTATGACAACACGGATGTGGCGGTCTGTCAGGTAAATCCGGAGCTAGGCAAGGAGGGGGCCACTTATGCCGCACCGCTCAGCCTTGTGGAGGACGCCGTTGTGCGAGTCCTTGTCCGCCGAAATAATGAGGGGTGTGCGCCAGGGAGTCGTCAAATACCAATATTTGACGACTCCCTGGTGTGCGCATACTAAAATTATGATAGACCAAGGCAAGGGTAGGTTGGTAGCTCTGCAGTGCCAGTACATGAGCATACTAGTACGTGGAGAGTACCATAGCAATCTCCCTCTCCATCTCCTATCCAGCCAGAGCGCGTGTATTTGAAAAATTGTGATATCACTTGTCATTACTTGTGCAGCACTTCCCACTCATATTCATAATCATGACAGTCAGTAATGACAGCAGGTCGTCATTATAGGGCTTGAAAGTGCTACGTCACAGAATAGCAACAATTTCAAAAATTCAAAAACTGGATCCAAGTTTGTATGGATCCAAGCACATTTCAAGCGGTCTTACTCACAGCAAGGTGATGTAGCCAGTGAAACTGACTGATTTGGCTAATAGGGGCGGGGTGACACCTGGTGACGAAGTAAAAGTCACACATGCATATGACATGAGTGGGTTGCTATGCATCCACATACTGAGGCAATAGCAAAGTCACACCTTAGCGGATCCAAAATAGAAATATGATGTCAACTTACTACTCCCTGGCCGTTTTTGACGTCATCACTTTCAAGCCCTATTGTACTGAGTCTGTACTGATCAGAGTTTACAGGCAGTACACCTGGTACACTGTACCGGTACTACAATGTAGCACACTGCCCAGCCATCATGTAGATTGCACACAAGTGGCGAACGCGTGTCCCGACCTACAGTAAGATCAGGGTACTGTACTACTAGTAAGCCAGGATTTCCTAGACCAGTAACTCCCTAGTAGTAGCGTTAGTTGTTATTGAACTGGGCAAATTCTACTTACGATTCGTTCTTTGGCTGGCAATTTGTGCGACATTTGCGAGAAACAGCGCTGTGATCATCTCAAACCGTTTGCTCCATAGCATCGAGACAAGCAGCCCGAGGCTTCCCATCGTGTGGCCGGCCCACTGGGGAACTGAACTCCAAATAGAAGCATCAGGCGACAAGAACCTCCCGCTCCATCGGATTCCTGTTTCAAGAAGAAATGGTCTTGGACACTTTCATTCAGCCAGTGTGTGGCCAGGCTTGAAGCCCTGCAGGAGTGTCAAGCCCGAGTCAAGATTCGACAAGACGTTACCGTGATCGTGTGCAACACTGCCCTCTTGACGTCTGGGGATTATGATAACTAGACGCTAGGCAGTAGGCAGTGCATTTCTAGAACCGAACGTCGATTGGAGCTGAGATGGCAAGTGGGGATACTACTCAGCCGACCCTGAAAAAAGGCGTTCAACTCAAAACTGGGCACATGTATGTTGTAGCCTGTAGGGTCTCTTGATCTGCCGATACCAGAAGATCTAGGCAACAGTTATGTAGATCCACATAGGATTCTGTTGGAGTTGCGTTGGAGTTCCGCTACGTGTGTCGTAGAGTCTAGTAGTAGTAGCGTAGAGTACGAATCCCAGCTGCCTATGCCATGTTCCGTCAGCCGTGCTGCTGCTGTCGTCATGGTAGGGAGGACACCAGATACGGATCCGGATGATATCGGATGTGCACTAACTAGCATGTAACTATTGTTGTGGGCAGTGCACTAGTGGTGGCTGGCGTGCATCCAAATCCCGCACCCGGACTAATTGTGGCTCAAGGATGAACATAATAGACCCTTTGCACAATAACGGTCACGTGATCCGAGACGGGGCATCCTCTTCGATTTTTGTGCAGAGTATCCGTTGTTGAGCATGGTGAAACACTGTATTTTTCCATTTTGGAGATGGAGGAGAGAGTGTCGAGTGGTTTGCCATCGATGGCTGTGGCACCCGTGGACGAACTGTCAAATGAAGAATGGCCTGTGAAGGAACTGAACAGTTTTCTGCTGAATGAGGGTGCGTATCTGTCTGGAAAAAGAAGGAGTTGTTGGAGCGGTAAGTTTTCCGCAGTCAGTGGATATTTCGGATTACTGTAGATTGAAATTTATTTTTATTTTCTCTACCTTCTCTTCTCTGTCGATGTAGAGAACACTTCTCTATGCAGAACCCTGATGCTCCTAGAACTAAGAAGGGCACCACTTCCTCGAGTGTACAGTCGTCGTGCCCAACATTTCATGCGTCCCAGTGGATGACTCGATGAGTGCCACACCAGGCTTGCTCATCTCCAACGCAGGGGCAAGTCGCCGACGACAGTGAAGAGGGCTAGGGAGCTGATGGAGTAGTACTAGTGAAGAAGCCCGTGGATAGTGTCCATGAGTTTTACTTTGGTGGCTATGTGCATAACGTGAAAGTCTGTCATATCGTGCACACAGCCACAGCTCGAACTCAGATGGCCTTCTCTGCACGCCTGAGCGATGAGGCTGCGTCTCTCTGCACTTCAACATCAGCAGCTCGAGCAGCGCCAGCAAGCAGTCGATCTTCCTTGAATAGCGAAGACAGGGATGGGTCATGCCTTTCTCTCAAGCTCCAGAGTCTCTTGGCAGGACGTTCCGCGTCTTCGCAAAACGATGAAAGTGACTGTCTTCATCGACAAAGTGTTCCGAGCAAAACCGTGACTGTGAACGATGTCGCAGCAAACTGCTGCCCTTCTCGCCAGATAGCCAGGATTCAAGAGAGTAGAATGCCAGCATCACTAGGGAACGCCTGGAAAAACAAGTGGGTTTCTTAGACAAGGGATGACGGTTGCTCCAAACAAGAACCCAACAGCAGTCCTTGGAAAGCATTTCGGAACTTCTTCCTTCAGAACTAAAAAAACTTCAAATGAAAAAAGGCTGGGGAGTACATACATGAACATCGCGTCGGGACCGTGAAAACCTAGCCTGTCACAGGAAACTTGATCACGTCCTGCAGCAAACCATGCATGCTGGTTGCATGCCAAGTGTGCAGCGCGCGCACAGCATGCCCCGTCTCGACCCCTCTCGCTTATTGCGCAAAGGGTCTATTGTGGTCGGCCGTCAACGCGATCTGCACTGCACAGCGTAAGGGAGGACAGAACGACCAGTTTGCACTGAGGTCTGAACTACACTGTTAGTGTTACTACCTGAGGGCAGATATAATATGTACATGACATTGCACTTATGGCCACTTGCAAGTTGCAAGTACGAAAAACGCACAAATTTCCAAACTTTGACGCTCCATAAGTACCACAAAGTGAATAAGTATCCACGCATGCCGAAGCATGATATGAGGATTTTGCGAGCATAATGCAAGCATCCATGAAAGCATAAATCCATGATTTCGCGAGTATAATCCGCCGGAGCCTACTGCTTGGACAGACGAAATCATCTGTTGCCAAACTGAGTGTTTCTCACTACGTTGGAACGAAACCGCTGTAGCAGCATACTGACCTGTATTGCATGAATACTTCACTATTGTTACACTTCTCCATGACCAAGAAAGGAACAAACCAGGGACGGAGACGTACATGTATTTATCCAGTCCCGCATTCTCTATTGCGTGCCAACACCAGTGGGTCATGCAATGGTTCCTGGGTGGATCATGCCTCATGGAGTCATGGTGCTCTGGTGGACCATGGAGCCTTGATGGATATGTCAAGGCAGTCAGCATGCCCAACGTGGGGTATAGTGGAGAATACCGGCATCAGCTGTTACTTTCACAGATTGTGTTACAAGGAACTTACTGAAGTACAAGAGTGAATAGAGGACCGGGTATGCTTTAGTTCGTCTGTTCATTGTTCTATAGTGCAACTCACACCCTGAGTTACGAATAATACCACTCGTCTTCTACTCTGTCTGCTGTGTGTGTCTACGCTGTGTGTGTTTCTCTATATTGAGCACTGGACGTATAAGGCTGGTGAACTACACTATTGTGGTGTAATCATGTAATGTATGCAACAAGAAGAAGAGGATGATAAGAAGGGGATGAAGATTTCGTTGTAACTTCGAGCTTCACACACAAGGCGACAGCTGGCCAATGATCGCCTCGTGAGAATGAAATTCGGAGTTAAACGAAATCTGCATCCTCTTGTAAGTAACTCAGTCTTTGGGCATCGAGAGAACTCTATTGGACTGCCCGGAACATTTCGATTTTATTGTGGTATACGTACGGTAACATGGATATGTGCCGGTGCTTATGGTTTCCTCAGACCAAGGTTTCTGTGACAAATCGGCCATATAAGCCTTCACTGTATGTAACTATGATGACAGCATATCACAAGGCGGAGGACCCAGAGCGGAGAACACATTGCATTGAACGTAGTGTTCCTGGCTTACATGTACGTACAGTCACTACTAGTACGGAGACCTTATGTACCTACTGAAGTACATGTACATGTATTTTCTCCTTTGTCGCGACTAGGCCTCCTTTTTACATTGTACATGTACTAAGAGATGTGCATGATTGTGCAACATGGACTGTAGACACGGATTTGAGTACTGTAGGTACATTGGCGATTTGGACGTTCTCTAGTGAAATGAGTACTGGCTTAGAGTGAGATGAGTACTGGCTTAGAGTGAGGGTATCAGCCAATGCCTATATCGGAGTATGGGTGAGATTGTTGTTGTTGTTGTTGTTGTTGTTGTTTGTTTATTTTACATCGCATGTCAAACGGGCAGTTCTGCCCAATATTATGAAAGCGATGACAACCAGTAAGAAGAGTCAGAAATGAAGAGAGAAAGAAATAAAAATACGAAAATGGAAGTAGCAATGAGGGGAGGCAGGGTTAAGACGAACAGAAAAGGGATCTCAAATTTACAAGTCGGGTCATCGTAGCATGATTCTATTGAGCCTTATCAGCAGGTTACGAAAGCCATTACATTTAACCGAAGTAAAATACGCGTAGCATGCATTTGAATTCACGGACAGATACTATGGACTTCATACAGTCGGGCAGATTGGAGAGCAAGCCAGCAAACCAGTATGCATTTAGCAAAACATGCTGCAAATGCCCTAGATCATAGACATAACTGTGTTCGTGTCTGTGCGATTCTGACTCGATGGCTGATGATGATGTCATTCGACCGGATCGTAACGCCATGGCTTTACTGCGATAATTCCACCGTTCAATCTGCACTATCTCCAGACGCCATTCATACCGGAGTAAAGTGGTCCACATGATCGTGCATGCACTGCTATATCTTTCGTCTCCGTTCCAGAAGGAACCTCGGACGGCCGCTAACACCTGGAAAATCAAACGGCACATGCAGCGCCTATCGCCTATCGGTGGCATATTCGACTCGTACTACATAGGACAAACATGTTACAAACGGCAACACACTCTTAGACGACTTCAAAGTACACTTAATATTAATAAAGTTGGTTGCTCCAACGAGGAGCACACGCTTCTTGCCGAACTTGACACTTGACTGACTCACGACTGCCACCCGGAGCACACGAGAAGCACGTCGCACCTTCCGCTCGGCAAACCTGAAAGAAAGCACCAGTCCCTGCTCAATACACAAGTGGTGCTTTTAAGGCACAATCTTCCTCAGCCTACTCAAGCTCAACTGATGAGGGGTGAATATAGGTAAGCCCCAGGTAGCAGCGTGAGTCAGAGTCGCTCATGGAGTTGTGCTAAACAGACGTTGAGAGCCAGCCATTCACAACGCTGTCACGAGGTGTTTGTCGCGCTGGAAACAAAGCGTCTCTGTAAGTTTGTCTCCCTGGTGATGGTTTGGCCTGGAGAGCAGTATATAAGTGGTGCTTTTCAGACACAATCTTCCTCAGCCTACCCAAGCTCAACTGATGAGTGGTGAATTCCCCGAAACACTGTGTATTGAGCAGGGAGTGGCCCTTTCTTTCAGGTTTGCCGAGCGGAAGGTGCGACCGTGCTCCGGATGGCAGTCGTGAGTCAGTCAAGTGTCAAGTTCGGCAAGAAGCGTGTGCTCCTCGTTGGAGCAACCAACTTCATGACTAACACCGCCGAAGTCGCAACTTCTAAGTACTTAATATTTAGTTATGAAAAGAGAGAAGTTCTCTTCTGGTGTCATGTCTAACATTGGGTGTGGCCCAAGCGAAGGCTAGGCTAACGCCGATGCCAACTAGGCCTTGACAGATTATGCTAGCATAATTTTACGCATAATTCCTACCAAAATAGAATAATCGCATAATTCGAGGCAAATTGCATACGAATCGCATAAAATTGGAATAATCCGCCTGTTCGCATCAAATTCCATACAGTTGTACAATGTTCTACATGTACAAGTACAAGCAAGAGTACATAAACCAGAGTGTGCAACTGTGCATATCAGATCTGAAACAGCGCAGTTCGTGCACTACGTCACCCTGATGAGATCAGCCAAGCCGCGACTTGCGTACAGCTCAAATTTTCATGTTTCATAGCCCGGAAATCAGCCAAGTTTGCTTGATTTTAGACGTCCTGTTTCAGGATTTCGGTGTTTTGTGTGACTGTACATCCACCGACAAGTAAAGTCACCAGGCTATCCGTCTCAAAAAACCGAAATCAGGACAAACTCAGTGAACTGCACCACCGCGACTGGTTACGCAACTTTTCACCGTACCTAGTACCTGTGGCTTACCATGCCGTCAGAAATGACGTGTGCACGAATTACGCTCCCACAGGAACCATCCTGAGTTGCACACTCTGGTTTATGTACTCTTGGTACAAGTACAAGTCGATGCACCACGAAGTCGTAGGTTTACGACTCCCTTGAGAACATGTCCAGTCCACTACAATCAGTGACGGTCGTAGCTAGGTCGGACGGTGCGTTGACCCCGTTGAACTTTTGCTACTACAGTACAACGCCCTCTACAAAAAAATTCCCCTGTTATTTTGCTCGGAACCATTATACATTAGCAGCATATGTGAGCATAATGCGGCATAATATGATAACTTTTAGCATAAAAATAGCATAATTCTGCAATTTTTTCAGCAATGCGAAAAGCATAATTTCACGAAAATATTAGCATAATCTGTCAAGGCCTAATGCCAACGCGAAAGGGCTGATGATGATGATGATGATGATGATGATGATGATGGCAACAGGACGCTTACTTTGATGTGCGGATCACTCATCCCGCAGCGTCTGTGTTGTCTCGATCACAAGCCCTGAGTCAGCTGAAGTCTCACGAGCGAAACAAGAAAAATCAATACGCCAGCCGTGTGGTTAACGTGGAGCGCGGCTCCTTCACGCCACTTGTGTTCTCGACGTACGGCTTTAGTGGCCCAGAAACTACTCAATTCCTGAAATCATTGGCCTCCCTGTTTGTTGAGCGCCATACTGAACTGAAGTACCCACTAGTAATGGGCATACTACGCACCCGTTTGTCTTTCTGCTTGCTGCGATGGGCAGTCACCTGCTTCCGCGGTTGCCGCGGTTCGTACGGCAAGAGGCGACAGCCGAACTCATTTCTGGCCCAGTGCCGCCAGGCGGAGTAGGGTGCTGCCTTTGGCCTCAACTTAATATAATGCTATTTGGTTTTTCCCCTTTTATTACTCTGTGTTCATTGCTTGTTTTTGTATTGATTTACTTCCTTGACTGCTTTTGTGTTTCATCATTTTCCGGTTGGTTTTGTGTTGATTTCCCCTGTTCACTTTACATATTGTAATGATATACATTTGCTTTGCCCGTAAAAGAGGCTTTTCTCATGATGATGATGATGATGATGAGGATGATGATGATGAAAGAGAGAGGGGCCCGACAGGGCTATGTTGCAGCTCAAAGGTTCATCTATAAGGAATCATTACACAACAGATATTTTAACAAACGTCGAGGAGACAGTAATGTTTGATTACCGCAATCAACAAGACAAGCTGAATCGACATTTGGGTCTACTTCATTCATGCAGATATTTTAAACTGGGATTGGGAATAATCATGAATTACTGCTCATCATTTGCGAGTCTTGGCGCTAAATAGTTGATGGTGGAGACTTCAGCAGGGATCACACTTCACGCACAACACTGAGGTGTTATCACACAGCCTTCATTGGTGTGAGATGTGCTTAGCATTGACACATGCAACACCAGTCTTGACTGTTTAGGAAGGCTCATAGCGCAGCTGTCACTGTCTATTGTCTTGTCTTTTAGGCAACGCCAGGTGTGAAGTTTTGCATCTAAATTTGTTTTCATATCAAAATTGTGATACCAGCTCGGGTTTTTTGTTGAGGCACGTGGGTTTCTTTTCCGCGTTGTTGAGTATGTTCAGCTTCTCAGCCCTGGAGAAACATCAACTTTTGCCAATTTTACACTTGTTGGACCATGGAGTACGCTTGCGTTTTTCTGTGCACTCTTCACTGCACAGTGTGCGATTTTCTGGCATTTCTGCACTGCATGGTTCAGAGCGTAGCATAATATCCTACGCTTACACTGCATAGATATTATAATAACTATACAGTCTAGTTATCACCAGAATAGTCGTACCTGTGACCGGATGAGTATTAAATGCTGTAGATAGATCACAGGAGGAGAGGCAATATACAGAGGAAACATAGTTACAGTAGGTTTCGAGGTCTCCCGGGCATCTACCCTCATTTGCAGCCATTCATAGGTAGACACCACGTTGGTCGTGCTATCGAAAGACTATTCCATGTGTAGATCTACGACTAAAGGCTATGCGCTGTGTAGCGTTATTCGACTTGCACAGTTTCTCGTCGTGAAGATCTGCCGTCTCTTCTGCCTTTCCCTCTCTCTCTTTCTCTGTATGTATGTCTCTCTCTCTCTCTCTCTCTCTCTCTCTCTCTCTCTCTCTCTCTCTCTCTCTCTCTCTCTCTCTCTCTCTCTCTCACACACACACACACACACACACACACACACACACACGCACACACACGCACTCTCTCCCAGCCTCACATGTTCCTTCAGCATCCCCTCCTACCCTGTATTCCTCTTGCATCCTCTCTCACTGTCCCACCATCTCTCTCACCCCCTCTCTCTCTCTCACCCTCTCTCACTACCCACCCTCTCACCTTGGTCCGCCCTAGACCAGGGCTGACAGTATCACTCTATTTGTACAGATGTACGCCCAACAGCCGGGATTCGCACCAGGGAATAGTACAAGGCACCTGCTTGTCCAGGGCGCCAGATATACTCTTTGGGGTGGAATACGCCCGCCCCAACTGTAGTTGGGACATCGATGTGCCAAACAATAGTCAATACGCTATATTAGCAACTTAGCTCGTGGCAAACAAATCATATTGCTGTGCCAGGCACAGAAATGGAAGCAAAAAATGATACTGGGGTAGCACCCGACAAAACCAGCGCCATATCCAGTGCACACCCAGACTTGCGACAAGCGTGACAGTTCGGCGCAGCCAGCACCAAAGTACACCTGACTTGCGACTCGTTCGACAAGTCGGTGCGAGTTTAGAATGAGATGCACCTAACCACGAACGTTTTCCGGATTGGTGTCGTTACTGCTCGGCTGTCGGCCAGTATTGATAGGTGCGCACTCTGGGGCTGAGAGAATTGTCAAATCCGAGCACAGGACCTAGCCTTAACACTTCCGGATATTATCTTACTGAAGTACATTTAGAAGTAGACTACGTGACAGAGGATGTGCTGGCTGAAACGCTGGCGATAGAGGCTGGACATATCACTGGGGGTATAAGCTCTCCACTATCAGAATCATGTTCCCAATCTAAAGAGGTGATAAAGGAGAGACTGTTGATCTCTCACGCAGTATTCTTGCGTCGACTGGTTGTACTCAAGCTCGAAATCGGGTCTGGATGTTCAGATTTCGGGAATTTGTTCAGGTGTGGGGTACACTGAGTTACTTTCTTAGCATAGGAACTGGTCAATGGAGGCAGTGTGTGTTGTGGTAGCGTTTCCGAGCTATTTCGCAGCTGACTGCAGAACAAAGTCCCAGTACGGAATTCTCAATGTCGAAGAGCGTAAATGGGAACGGGACAGCTACCGGGGAGAAAGATTCAACGGCTATGGATGGCTCAGCTCATGGGTCTGATGTCGTCCAAGCTGATACCGGTGCCGATAGAATGGCAGGGAAATTTCAAATAGCTGCACTGAGGAGCATGAATACCCCGTCGGCCATGGAGAGAAGGGTAAGCAAGATAGCTTGAACGTTTCAAACTAGTTTTGGATTGAGTGGACGCATTGGTATTTGAGCCTTAAGGGCAGCAAAATCCTCTCACGAGCGGTCCAGGTACATGTATTGTGTGGAGCAGAGCTAGTTATTCTGGATACCGGTAATTAGGTACATGTACCTACATACGTCTCTACCTTGAAGGTTCGGAAGTGTCTCTTGGATGAGGCTCTTGATCTAGGAAGTTTGAAGGTAGCGGGTTCTATAGTGTGATGGGAAAGAAGGGCAAGGATCGCAGGAGGTGACACTGGGCTGAAGGGCAAGGATCGCAGGAGGTGACCCTGGGCTGTCCGATGGTTTGTCCACTGCAACTGAAGCCATGGTCACATTGGTGATCCTCAAGTTAGCTGGTGTCGTGAAAGCAATATGAGTAAGTGGGCAGCCTTGTTTTGTGGCAGAACGGCTGTGATCTGGGGAGGCCCTTTGATGTAGTGCTGTCTTCACAAATACAATAATATTCTTATCGTTTACCGTCCGTCGGAGCTGGAGACTCTGTGGAGAGTGGTGCCAGGTTCAAGGTAGTGCAGGACTTGTGAAGGTTCGGATCGATAACAACGCGCATGATTGTGTACATGTACGGCAGATGTAAAAGGTGTGGCCATTGCCACAAGTAAAGTCACTAGAATGACGAATATTTCGCCCTGGAATGTACAAGCATCAAACATGAAGCTCAGGTTTGTTGTTGTTGTTTGGCTTTATTTAAAGTGGAGTTCCAAAACAGGCCTAAACCTAATGACAATGGTCCCACTGATAATAAGAGAAAAGAAAATATAATAATAAGCGGACAAACAGAACCAAGAAGAAGATACAGCTGTAGTTAGATAACTAATATGAGCACGGCAGCAGGGGAAAAAAAGTCACAAGCACGGCAACCGGGAAGAAAGGAGTGAGTGAGTGAGAGAGAGAGAGAGAGAGAGAGAGAGAGAGAGAGAGAGAGAGAGAGAGAGAGAGAGAGAGAGAGAGAGAGAGAGAGAGAGAGAGAGAGGTAGTGAAGCAGATGAGTTCATCCTAGTTGACGGTACTGCCTAACAGAAAGGCCAGGCTTAGCGATTTGAAAGTGGAGCGCTTTCTTTCGAGGCGTGCTGTGTCTGGGAGCTGGTTCCACAGGATAGCTCCAGCATGGCTAATGCGCTTAGCTGAGGATGCAGTGGGGGAGACAGGAATGATGAGTAACTTGCTGTTCCCTCCTCGTGTTCGGAGAGAGGGACTACGGGTGAAAAAGCTTGCAAACAGAGTACTTGAAGATTTATTCAGGCAGCGCCAAATGAATACAAGGATGTGCATGTGGGTGTATATGCTGAGGGTATGGGCATTCATGCGTTCAAGTAAGGGAGCCGTGTGAGTGCGAGGGGCTGCCCTGCACACCGAGCGAGCCGCACGTTTGAACAAACTATTTAGGCGCTTATCCTGATAAGACGATAAGAAAGGGGCATAGGCAGCAGATGCATAGTCAAATTCTGATAGTATAAAGGACCTGAAAAACTGAACACGGCAAGAAAAAGGCAAACATGCGGCACTTCGATTTAGTAGCCCAATCTTAGCGGCAACGCGGCGTGCAACATGGCTTGTCATGGTGTTCCAGCTCATGTCTGAGTCGAAATGTAGGCCAAGATACTTGGCCGTTTTCACAACAGGCAGCGTCTGCCCATTACAAATGACATGCAGCTCAAGTGCTTGAGATGGGGATGGGGGAATAGGCAATATCTGTGTCTTTCTTTCATTAAGAATTAAACCACGGCCCTTCAGCCAGGTGGCCAGGTGCTGAACAGCAGCTGAAAGGTGTGCAGAAACAGCTTCCGCAGACTCCCTGCTACATCGTATAGAGATGTCATCAGCAAACTGGATTGCTCCCACATTAAACGGTGATAGTTCTTCTGCTATGCCGCGGGCATAGACAATAAATAGCAGTGGGCCCAGTACCGACCCCTGGGGGACACCTGAGTAACTGGTGTACGGGAGACTTCTAGTCTGGCCAACCTGAACGTACTGTTCTCTATCAGAGAGGTAATCCACCAGCCAACAGAGTGCCGTGTCGCAGATGCCAAGTTCGAACAGATCTTGCACAAGAGTTTGATGTTTCACTTTATCGAATGCCTTTGACATATCAACAAAGGCTACACCTGTGTTGAGTCTGTTCATGCGGGCCTCACAGATACCTTCCACAGCTAGCACTAGTGCGTCGGATGTAGAGTGGTGGGATCTGTAGCCGAATTGAGTTGGCGGGAATAAATTGCTCTGAACTAGATATCGTGTGAGTTGCTCGTGGACTATCCTTTCCAACACTTTGGATGCAATCGATAACAAGGACACTGGTCGATGATTCTTTGGCATGCTCGGATCTCCGCCTTTGAAGAGTGGCGATATCCTAGCACTTTTCATCTGGGCAGGAAATATGCCCTCTCTCAGGGACTTGTTAAAGATCAAAGTCAGGGATGGCGCCAGTACGTCTGCATGTGCGCGGAGAAGGGCTGCAGAAATGTCATCATCACCGCTGGACTTGGCCGGATTTAAACGTTCGAGGAGCTTCCTCACTCTGGCAATAGACAGGTTGACATAAGCTTTGAACTTCCAAACCAGTGTTGACGTTTTCCTCTCTATTAAGTGGGATGTGCAAGGCAACATGAGCGTTTGCAATGTTTGTAATATCAGACATTACTCTCCATCTTCCGGGCTTTTTGATAAGTGCGCACTCATGGGCTGAGTGAATTGAACACAGGCCCTAGTAATGCGCACGCATTTTCCGGATATCATTCAAAAGGTGGCGGCTGTATTGGCTGAAATGCTGGCAGTAGAGGGTGGATATGTTACTGGCGTAATCCCACCACCATCGGGATCCTGTTCCCATGCGGAAGAGGGTCACAGGAAACATGAGTGGAATACGTCAGTAGCTCCGAGAGCACTGAGTTTGTCGGAGAAACACAGGACTGAGGAGCCGAGCTGAGTACTGGTTCCGCTGCCTGGGTCTTCCACCAGGTCCTTCCCCGGGTTTAACCTAGTATCGCCATTGCAAAATAGCAGAGACCAATCTACGTTTTGTACACAAATCACCCCTCGGTCATATCAGTGGATGCTTCCGATGTCCTTTTCCTGAATTGACACCGTCAGACAATAAATGATCCGGTTTTTTAAATTTATTTTTTTATTATTTAATTTTGTGTGTGATGAAGCTCTGCCTCGCTTGCATTGAGCACTCTCCGCAGTTTGAGACCATTCCCTTGTGTGTAATTTTTATTTATGGATTCCCCAAAGGCCGAGGCCTAAGTCGAGGGGGTCTCCGTTCATGGCTTACTGGGAATATATCTGCAAAATTATAACATATAGATTGAGAAGAGGAAGGGTTATAACAAATGCATACTGTATAAATCAGCCATACCATTCTTTACTATGTTAAAGAAACTCTGGAAGGAATGAAACCAGCGGGTTCGAAGCGGGTGTTGGCAAAGATAGTACGGACACGAGACACAAAGCAATGACTATTTTGGGTGGTTCTAATGTCAGTGGGGAGAGAATTCCAGGTGGCAGCGGTAACAAAGAGGAAGGTGGCACGCGAGTAGCTGTTCGCCCTGGCAGGCGGTACAAGTAGTTGGAGAGGGCGCCGCGCGCTGGTGGAGAGACGGTAACCTCCCGCGACAGCGCGTCCATGTTAGCGCGGTGCACTTCAGCGCGACCGCCTTAGCGCGAGGCATTTCAGCTCCGTGCCATTTCAGCGCCGTGTCTTGACAGCGCCAATGATTTCAGCGCGAAATTTTAAAGCGCAGGACATGTCAGCGCCAATTTTCTTCAGCGCAGATTTTTTCCGCGGGAGGCACTTCAGCACCGTACATGTTAATGTACGTACGGGCAGCAATTAGTGACTATTACTAGTATTAGTGACTATCAATGACTATTGACAACTTGTACGGGTATTACCACTGCGATGTACACCAGTCACCCTATAAAAGACACAGTATTTTCGGGGATAGGCAATAATTTTCCTTAATTTTCCTATGCAAGCTATAAAACGAAGTAGTGGTTGCGACTTCGGCGATGATTTGTAAGAAAGGTTTGCTCCCCACACCGGAGCTCGCGCTATTCCGCCGACTTTACTTGACACTTGACTGACTCACGACTGCCATCCAGAGCACACGAGAAGTCCATCGAACCTTCGACTCGGCAAACCTGCAAGAAAGCACCACTCCCTGCTCAATACACAGTGTTTCGGGGAATTCACCCCTCATCAGTTGAGCTTGAGTAGGCTGAGGAAGATTGTGCCTGAAGAGCACCACTTATATAGTGCTCTCCAGGCACAAACATCACCAGGGATACAAACTTACAGAGACGCTCCGCTTCCAGCGCGACAAACACCTCGTGAACACCAGATAGTAGCGTGAGTCAGTGTCGCTCCTGGACGGTAAGACAGACGTCGAGGACCCTCGGTCATTCGCAACGCTGTCACCTCCAAACCAACTAGTCGCAAGCCCGCGCTGGGCACAACAGTACGAAGTAGTGGTTGCGACTTCGGCGATGATTTGTAAGAAAGGTTTGCTCCCCACACCGGAGCTCGCGCTATTCCGCCGACTTTACTTGACACTTGACTGACTCACGACTGCCATCCAGAGCACACGAGAAGTCCATCGAACCTTCGACTCGGCAAACCTGCAAGAAAGCACCACTCCCTGCTCAATACACAGTGTTTCGGGGAATTCACCCCTCATCAGTTGAGCTTGAGTAGGCTGAGGAAGATTGTGCCTGAAGAGCACCACTTATATAGTGCTCTCCAGGCACAAACATCACCAGGGATACAAACATCGCCGAAGTCGCAACCACTACTTCGTACTGTTGTGCCCAGCGCGGGCTTGCGACTAGTTGGTTTGGAGGTGACAGCGTTGCGAATGACCGAGGGTCCTCGACGTCTGTCTTACCGTCCAGGAGCGACACTGACTCACGCTACTATCTGGTGTTCACGAGGTGTTTGTCGCGCTGGAAGCGGAGCGTCTCTGTAAGTTTGTATCCCTGGTGATGTTTGTGCCTGGAGAGCACTATATAAGTGGTGCTCTTCAGGCACAATCTTCCTCAGCCTACTCAAGCTCAACTGATGAGGGGTGAATTCCCCGAAACACTGTGTATTGAGCAGGGAGTGGTGCTTTCTTGCAGGTTTGCCGAGTCGAAGGTTCGATGGACTTCTCGTGTGCTCTGGATGGCAGTCGTGAGTCAGTCAAGTGTCAAGTAAAGTCGGCGGAATAGCGCGAGCTCCGGTGTGGGGAGCAAACCTTTCTTACAAATCATCGCCGAAGTCGCAACCACTACTTCGTACTGTTGTGCCCAGCGCGGGCTTGCGACTAGTTGGTTTGGAGGTGACAGCGTTGCGAATGACCGAGGGTCCTCGACGTCTGTCTTACCGTCCAGGAGCGACACTGACTCACGCTACTATCTGGTGTTCACGAGGTGTTTGTCGCGCTGGAAGCGGAGCGTCTCTGTAAGTTTGTATCCCTGGTGATGTTTGTGCCTGGAGAGCACTATATAAGTGGTGCTCTTCAGGCACAATCTTCCTCAGCCTACTCAAGCTCAACTGATGAGGGGTGAATTCCCCGAAACACTGTGTATTGAGCAGGGAGTGGTGCTTTCTTGCAGGTTTGCCGAGTCGAAGGTTCGATGGACTTCTCGTGTGCTCTGGATGGCAGTCGTGAGTCAGTCAAGTGTCAAGTAAAGTCGGCGGAATAGCGCGAGCTCCGGTGTGGGGAGCAAACCTTTCTTACAAGCTATAAACTCTCAAAAATGGAACTGAACCGATTTGAGACAGCCAAGGACTACCTCCTCTCAACCCCACAACCTGCATGTCCGATTTCGAGCAAGGAATGATAGCTGGTTTCGCAGATGAATTTCCCGCCGCCAAGTCGAAAGGTTGTCTGTTCCATTTCACTCAGTCGATCTGGAGAAAGATTCAAGCAGCCGGCATGCAGGAACTTTACAATGCTGGTGGTGACCTACAGGACTGCTGTCGTCAACTGATGCCATTGCCATTCCTGCCAGAAGACTAGGTCACAGCCGCCTTCGATTGGTTGGAGGAGATCGCCTCTGATTTAAACCTTCAACAATTGACAGATTACATGCGGACACAGTGGATTGAGAATGCTAACGTTCCGATGTCGCTGTGGTGCTGCCATGGAAGGGACGTCAGGACCAACAACGGTGTTGAGGGATGGCACCATCGACGCAGTACTGCGTATTATAGTACGCGCGAAAGTGCTTCGCGCTGACATATATGCGCTGAAGTGCCTGGCGCTGACGTATAATAATTATATTACCTCGCGCTGACAGTATATCGCGCTGAAGTGCCTTGCGCTGACATTACCTCGCGCTGAAGTGCCTCGCGCTGACACTACCTCGCGCTGAAATGCCTTGCGCTGAAGTGGTCGCGCTGAAATGCCTCGCGCTGTAGTGGACGCGCTATCGCGGGATGGAATCGGAGAGACTATAGCCCAGCTCCATAAGGGCAGTGGTCTGGTGGTGGACCAGGTGATGGAGCTCCCGGAGGCACTGGATGTGTCGCCGCCATGCCAGGCTGGGCCATTGCAGGTGCGCGAACAGAGATGCCTTCAGTTCAGTAGCGGAGGGAAACACACCGTACTGTCTCAAGACGACTCGTGCCAATCTGGCCTGCAGACGCTCAAGCACCACCGCTTGGGATGCGGACAGTTGGAAATGCCACAGTGGCGAGGCGTATTCAATGGTGGGTCGGACATAACCAGTATAAAGCCGGTTTGTAACTTCCGGCGTTAGGCGGCTCGACATGTGGGCAAGTAGTACCACGCGTTGGCGAAATTTGGTGGTGATTGTTTCGATGTGGCACTGGAAGTTGAGGTGGCTATCAATTTGCACGCCAAGATGTCGGTGTGTGTCGACCGTGCGCACTTCTTCCTGGTTCATTCGCATGTGCCCGATGTTTGGAGGGTCCGTCCGTTGGTACGTGGGGAGAACGTCATTTGGAAGGACTTCGTGGGGTTAAAGCGTCCACCTGCCGAGTCGGCCCATTTCAGGGCGGCATCCGTGGCAACTTGGAGTGGGTGACTATGATGCTGGGAACAGGGAGTGGTAGGTGCAGCGACTTCCGTTCCAATGGTCGTGTGCCGAGTCGGCCCATTTCAGGGCGGCATCCGTGGCAACTTGGAGTGGGTGACTATGATGCTGGGAAGAGGGAGTGGTAGGTGCAGCGACTTCCGTTCCAATGGTCGTGTCATCGGCGAAGAGAAGAACTTGACAGTGGTCCTCATCTGGGATGGTCTGCGGGAGAGAGTTGATGTACAGAAGGAACAGGATAGGGCCGAGATGGGATCCTTGTGGTACGCCAGCGGCTATAGGGTGGGTTGTGGATACGGAGGAAGTGACTTTGACCGTGAATTGCCGGTCACCAAGGTAACTGGAGAACCACGAAAGTGCGTTCTGGGTTGCAAACGTGCCCAGATGGTAGAGGAGGACTGGATGCGGCACTTTGTCGAACGCCTTAGCGAAGTCCAGGAACAGGGTGTGGTAGGTGCTCCGTTTGATGATGGTCTTCTACTTTTGTGGAATTGGAACTATACGGCGGATCTTTCATAGTTAACTCCTTACGTGGAAGCTCCTCCAGCAACATGCATGTATGGGGGGGGGGAGCCTACACCAATGTGCATTTTCAGTGTGATAAGTATTTCATGGATGATCATGATAAATATTATTATCATTGGCATCTGACTGAGCGACATTCATTTGTAGCATCATTGCTTGACCGAGACGGATGGTCATCGCCCAATCACATCAGCACATCAGCACATCAGCACATCAGGATTCAACAAGGAATACCATAGTGCATGTAGATTAAACACAGGCCATTGATTTTACATGTACATAATGTACATCCGATGATCTGCGTGCTGCACATACGATACCAGCTAGGCCAGGGAGTTGCAATTGTTCAACGATAGCTGCTGGAGACCTCAGCTACCCCTACCTCAGAGATGCTGACGTGCATTAATGGTGTAGGATGCTGCAAGTGCTGGCAAATCGGCATCAGTTGTTGCCAGCACTCCAGGACATGGCGTCGCAGCTTCTAACTACACTGTCATACTTCACCAAGTAGAGTTAGTTATTTCTCTCTCTTCAAAGCAACACGCTGTGTAAAGTACGGTAGATCTGTGTTTGTGCGAGGCAGTCACATGCACTGCAATAATATTATATCAAGCCATCACAGCGTTCTGCCGGAATTTGACTGCATGATTGAGGTTTTGGTTCAGAGAGTGCACAGCCCACACATACATCGGCCCATTCGGGTTAAGTCAGGGTGTGTGGTTGCACGCTGACCCACGCGTTTCAATGGAATGGATGTGTATTGCTAAACATGTATATGGCTGTGTAAATCAACCGCATTTCGAGACTGGTCAACGACATGGACTCCTCCTACGACTAACAGTTGGGACTAGGAGTAAGGTTTTGACATGATTGTAGCAATAGTATTGTAGACTTCAGCGGTGGACTGCGTAGGTGCAGTCGCGGTGGCGCTCTCGCTGAGCTACGGCTGCAATGTTCACAAACTCACTGATGGCAAGTGGTTACTTGGTGGGTGGCGGTGTGAACAAAGATGTTGTCAGCGATGACGAGAAGTAAACACACGACAGCATACTTCAATGGCATAGAACGGACTCTGATGCTCTGCGGAGTTTGTACGGCCAAGGAATTAGGTCCACGTAGAACGTCACTCTTCAGCGCGGATTAATCTGCATGTCATGTGTCAAACACAAACTAAGATTCGGGCCCTAGCCATGCGCATACAGCATGCCATAGGCAGCTCCAACATTCCAAAGGAAACGACGGAGTCTGTGGACCCGGCTATCAATATGCGAAGGAAAAATGTACCACATGAGTACAGTTGGCCTTTTCTGTTTTCATTGACATTACCATGATTAATTTACAGTCCCAGGAATAGCCTGCTCACGTTTCTGGATGTGCTCCGTACCAGAGAAATAATAATATAAATAATAATAAAACAGGTCGCGTAATGAAGCAGCATAACGATAGATGTGCAAAGTCATGATGCCTGGTCCGCTTCTGTCCTGGGACAGGCTGGGTTCACTTCCAGAGAAATACATGTACAAAAAATATCACGGTTCGCGTGAGACTCGGCTGGAAACCGAGTTTTCCGCATCCGTAGGAACGCCACCACCCTTCAAGGATCAAGGCGCAGATGAAGCTCCTAAACTTAAGGCTAAAGGCGTAAAGCGGTGAGAGGTGAGTAGATCATCTCACCAGCAAGTGGTCAAAGACCGGAAATCCCATTCACTGCATCCATGTTCTCCTCGTGCCAGGCCACGAGTTCCCAGTGGGTCACAGCACGGCTGGAAAGAATCCTTCCGCTTCCAAGCAGGACTTGAACCTGTTACCCTCTGTTTCTCAATCATGGTCTTAGACAATACAATATGTATGAACTAATTTTGCGGTCTAAAACCATTGACTATGTGAACAATACACTTTATCGTGTAGGCTATGCCTAAGGCTAAGGCTCGTGTGCGAATGTAACGCGTGTAGAATCTACATTCTACATGGTGTACTCTGACTGTGTTTATGACTGTTATCGCGGACCATGTAGACCTAGCCTACCAAGTACCAGTGTAACACTAACACAATTACAACAGGTTGTTGTCCATGTAGATCTACTGTGCACTGTACTGGCGAGCTCCGTGTTTGGCGTTTATCATGTTTATGGTTGACACGTTCACACTGCTCTGCGCAAGATCTGACGCCAGTGACGGGGATCGTGTCATTTAGATTAGATCTACATGCGGGGGCATAGCGATGGTCCGATGACTAGCCGTTCGGGAGAGATTGCAAAAACTGAGGCAGTACAGTCAGTACAGTAGACCTACGACAGTAGGCTTCTCGCATTCTAGTAGTAGGCCATAGGCTCTACGAAATGTCTGACTGCTCGACGGAGGGGCCCATGGCCATGCCATGCTATGTCAGGTGACAGTCTACCCACCCGCACGAGATCAAGAAGCGTAGGTAGGTGTCAATTTCAGGTTTACTGCCAGGCCCAAAAACACCAAACCCAAGCCAAGGTCTCCGCTTCTAATTCTACCCTCGACGAGGCATTCAACGATCGACAGCACATTTACCGAATTTTCGTGCTACATTGCTCGAGGGTGGTGATAGAGGATTTCTCCCGGCAGATCCAGGCCCCATGGTATGACGGGAGGAGAGAGATAAAAAAAGCGTGCGCTGATGATTTGTGCAGTACTAAAACTGGGAAGTAAGTTTGTTGTGTGGCAATTATTTCAATTTTCAGCAGATTTGCAGGTCAAGGAGGCGAAACCAAAGTACAAGTGCGCGGAGTTTGTTTTTGTACAACCTGGCCAAATGAAGTAAGACAGTTGGTGCTTGGAACTTACCGGCTGTATTTTCACAACAGCTAGGTTGGCAGTGAAAATGTTCCAAGCATGGAATTATTTGATGGGGAAGGACGAGGAGCAGGATGAGACGGCTAGCGGGCAGGCCGACGTCAACGTTGAAGCTGTTTTGGAGAGCTCGGCTGATGGGCCAAACGGTGCCCAAGCTGATGCCAGCGGCGGCAAAGCGAAAGGGAAATTTCACATCGCTGCGCTAAGGAGCTTAAAAACCGCCGAGTCGACCATTGACGGAAGGGTAAGCTCAAGATGCTGTTGGCAATTTGTTTCTGGAGGTTGTTGTGTGTAAACAGTGGAGGATAGTAAGCGTGACCGTCAACCTGGGAGCGCATTGTTAGCGGTACTATCACAAATTTGCCGCATTGCTTTCCCGGAGTGCACATCAGTAATGCCATGCTGCGTAACTGGCTTTGGAGGACTATCTGTCTATCACGTCAGTTCATTAGAAAACAGAAGTACGAAAAGTGCACCAGCACACATACTGTACTGTCTGTAGTTGCACTTTACCACAACACAGTCTGTCCTTTGGCGACGTGTGCACAAGAGAAAAGTGACTTTTTCTAGCTCTGCAATGACCATGATTCATCAGTGACTCTATTTATTCATGTTCTTGGCGGACTGGATAATTTGATCATTGGAGGAGAAAACTGCGCGCAGGCGAGCTGAGAAATCCATGCACACTAGTATAGTCAGAGGATGAAAAGAACAGGTTGCTGAGATTAGAGAATAACTACTTACTGGCTGTCAGTGTCATTATCTACTTGCCAGTAAGTGGAAATACACATAGACATACTCACTTGATGGTTTGAGTTTGGGACAGCCTTGGCTTACAAAGACCACAGTTACAGGACACATGCCCATGCTGTGTTGGCATTAGAACAATGGCAATGAATCCAAGTACTTGATGATCAGCTGAGTGGTTAGGACTCTAGGCAGTCACCACGTTCCCCAGGGTGCATCTAACACTGGCACTAGTGCTAGAAGTGGTAGGGGAAAAAGAGAATGATCTTTTTGAGCATCAGGGAACACACTACACATGTTGTGCACTCAAGTACTTGAAATATCACCAGCAGGCACTTGAAAGTGTGAACGAAGTGTCACCTGTGGAAGAGTGGCAAGGATGATAGCAAGAGCATGCATCATGTTCTAGTAGGATTGCCTCCTGGTCCACCAATGCCAGCCTTGGCAAAGAATATCCCGCTGGGCTCTGGCTCAGTCAAAACAAGATGTTCAGGACTGTTCTGTGACTATTTGTAGAACTAGACACAGGCACAGCACACCCAAGACTGTGAGCCTCCCAGTGTGTACATGTAGGTGCAGGGAGAAAGGAGGTTTCAAAGTTGGTGCGGGTAGCATTCCGAATTTGCAGCTCGGGAGGTGGAGTGTACAGAGTTAGTTTTCTTTCGTACAACCCTGGCCAAATGAAACAATTTCCATGGTGTCAGGACTTGCAGGCCATAGTTCACAACATCTAGGTTGGTGAAAATGTTCCAAGCTTGGAATTACTTGATCGGCAAGGATGAGAGTCAGGATGGAACTGCTATCGGTGTCGCCTATGACAAGGATACAGCTGTTGCCTATGGCAAGGATACAGCTGTTTTGGAGAGTTCAGTTGATGGTAGTGACAGTCCTGATGTGCGACTTGATGCCAACGCCAGTAAGGCAAAAGGAAGGTTTCACATTGCAGCACTCAAGAGCATGAGGACCGAGTCTGGCATTAGGGAAAAGGTAAGCTTATGAGCCCACTCGGGTTTGGTTTTGTCACACGTACCCAGCGAATCCATGAAATGCACCTATCTGGGCTCTAAATTTGGAAAAATTGTCAGAGGGACAGAGTAAATTGTACTTCAGATGGCTCACCATACCACTGTAAAATACCTTCCCGATGTCACTGCGATACCAACGTTCTCCTATGGGTGTGTGTGTGTGTGTGTGTGTGTGTGTGTGTGTGTGTGTGTGTGTGTGTGTGTGTGTGTGTGTGTGTGGAACCACAAATTGGCCGCATTGAGTCTGTGTGTGCAATGCTAGGTGTAGCTCTTGGAGTTTGTGTTTCAAATTGCAAGCAGTTAAATTACACGTATTGGTCGTGCACCACTCCGGCACACTGTAGATAAGGTGACCACCCATTACACCACAACGTGCCTTGTCCTTTGGCATGTTTGTACGTGGGAGAAGCGAATATGTCTGGTCCGGCAACCACCGCAAATCCCACCACAACCACCACCACCACTACCACCACCACCACCACCTCCACCAAAGAATGACTTGATCCACTTGAGGTTCACACGACACTATAAGTTCTAGCATGTGTTGTCTGAAAAGAAGTATTGAAATCTCGATTGAAGACATTGGAAGTGTGATGGAAGTGCCACCTGCTGAAGCATTGACAGTGGCATGGATCCTGGATCATGGTGTATGGCAATGGCCTCTGCTGGTATCATTCTTTGCACAGCTTGATACCTTCAACCCGAACTCTTCACTACAGTGTGCTTGATGAAAATCTGTAGCAGGGGCGTCGGAAACGCTACGGTCACTACGGTATTGACCGTACCACTCTTTGTCCCAGGCACCCCATGAATCAATCAAATGCACTGATTTGGGCTCTGAGTTTCGAAAAAATTCCGGCAAAGGCGCCACCCCAACCCCATGAGTAAATTGTACAGGTCGCTGATTGTACCACCCTAAAATATCTTCCCATGCCCCTGTGTACACTGGGTACACTGTGTACCCAGTGTACCCAGTGTACACTGTGTACACTGTGTACACTGGGTACATGGCCGAATGCTGCTGCTGCTGCTGCTGCTGCTTACCCGTGGTGACGCACATTGAAGCGCATGTCTCTATATCCGAGCATAAGCACACCCTCACATACATTAAATTTTGTATAAGTGCATGGGCTTGTAAGTGCATGGGCTTGTAAGTGAGCCCAATCCCGCGGCACACTGGCGCCACCATGATGCCATCTTCACAGGATTTTATGTTCAATTTCCTAATTCCATACTTGAAACTCGATTACAAGCGTATGCACATACAATGTATTATGTGAGACCAATCGACCTTCAGCAAATTTCGAATATGCCAAAAAATCACTTACAAACGCATGGCCTTAAATGTGGGTCACTACCGTACCCTTTATTTTTTGTGAAAGCGCCAGACCAGCTGATGTTGTGAAAGGGAGCCAATCAGCCTCCGGTGTACAGTGAGACAAGTAACTTACTTTCATGTCGAACTTTGATTGTACTCCGAACCGGTCAGTTTTTACTACTACACGTACAGTAGGATATCTATACATTGTATACCCTCAAGGACGTCATCATCTCAATCAGTTTTCACCACAGTCATGCACTTGACAAGAGGCTAGAAGCTCCAAGCATCACATCCGGTTCATTGCCCTAGAGTGGCCTCTCTAAAGTTAGAAGTGACCTGTACGTATCCCGGCTTATGATGATCCTGCCAGTCCGGGTTCCTCAGGGTTCCTCAAGTCGGGGCTGTAGAATTTTCTTCAGATCTGCAGATTATGCCAACATTGCATTTTGCAGCAAAAGTAGGATATGAAATGGCAGGAGGTTTCCTGAGCAGCTACAGTTTCTGTTGAGGCTTCTTGTGGGTCTTGAATGCCCACAGGTTCTCTACGGGCAGGCATTACCATACTGCAATAGGTCTAATGGAGACACTGCGGGAGACAATCCAACATCATTTTCTGGCATTTTGTTAGAGCTGCTCAGCTGGTCTATTGTCTTGGTCACTCTTTTCCATGAGCTTCTGTTGTGGGCTCTCACTCTATGAACACACAAAGTGTGTGAGTCTTCAGAATGGCAAACTTTACAGCAAACTAATCATGCCATAATTGTAAGAGCCACATATCCAGCAATATACCACAATCACCATGGAAACGGAATAGGTAACCTACATGTATCATCCGACCCTAAATTTCCAGTGACCGTTCTGAATTGAGTAAAAGATAAAATGTGCTGCCAAGTGGAAGGTGCGACGTGCTCCTCGTGTGCTCCGGATGGCAGTCGAGAGTCAGTCAAGTGTCAAGTTCGGCAAGAAGCGTGTGTTTCTCATTGGCACAACCAACTTGATAAAATGTGCCTTCGAAACAATTTTTTAACTTCTGTTGTTTTCCATTTAAACCCTTTGCACTGCAGCGCAGTTCGTTAAGCAATGCAAACCTCATGGAAGCCGATCCAGAGCTATGCGTCAGCTTGTTTCGCCGCTCCACCAGCTTCACAGCACTGCACAAGCGCTTGATGAATGCGAGCCCCGAGTGGATTGTCAGCTTTCTGGAGAGCGAAGGCTTGGAGGTGAGTGCCTGTAGCGGTTATTTATTGTCATGGCGTGCTGGGAGCAACATTGTTTTTTGCATTATTAATTAAAACCTTCTCCATACGGTACTTTTAATTAATGAGCCGAGCCAAGCAAAAAGGTGGCTTAGGCATAATTTTTGGAAAATTCTTTTTTCATACCAAAGTGATATCTATCCAACTTCCATCATGGAAATTTTGGTGCCCATCTGAAATTTATATGTGTCATAAATAAGCATACATTGTGCACATGCCACAGAATGCCTTATCAATGACACCAAGTATGTGAAAACCTGCCTGAACTCCAAAATATGGGACACCAAGTGGAGACAAAGCTTAGCACATGTGCATGCAATACAAGACGAACGAGCACTTATGTTCCAATAAGAAGATCCAAGAAAGAAGAAAAAACTGATCTAACTGTTATGTGTCTCATGTAATTTCATTACGCAACACGGATTTTCATTTCCTTCAATGATGTTGTGACTATATTTTCGCTGGACTGGGAAACATCGCATCTTACCAAGACAATCCGTCATACTCTCTCCAATCACCTATGCCAGCATGAATTAATCCTTTCATGTAGCTCGTAGTGTTGTGCCAGAGATCGAACTCCATTGGCGTCTTGCCCCGCTCTAGTAATGGTTCATAAATCCGCCCAGTCCACATTCCTTCTCCGTTTCTCTCCGTTTTTCTTTCCTTCCAGTTGCATCTTCCTTTCTGATCTGTTTTACTTTCTCTTTTCGTTCGTCCCTCTTGATATAAATTTTGTACTTTGTACTGTCGAGGCAACGAACTGAAATAATAAAAACCAAACCAAAACCAAACCATTGGTGTAATGCCCTTGCACCTACCGTAGGTCCAGCAGACTGCACATCGCTGAAAAGCGGGACTGGTTCTTTGTGCGTCCTAGTCCACGTCATTCTCCTTCCCTGGCAAGGATAGTGGTAGAAGGCGCCATGGGATGATATGCTACCAGGTAGAGTCAATGCATCGCTTCGTCGTGTGGCACTATTTCCTTGAAATGAGGAAATTTTGGAATTCGGTACGCCACGTCATGAACACTTGAAGGTTCTAGTAGCCGAAACAAGGTGAAACATCGCAGCAAGAGTGAACTCACTAGGCAGCTTGTCAGAATGATAGTCGCAAGGCGTCTAGACGTTTCCCCACAGCTACATGCATACTAGCCGCTCTAGCCGTGGCCACGATGTGAAACACAGCCACTATGAATGAGTGGGTCTTCTTCAACCAGTGGGGTTGGGCGCACACAGAGACAGAATGTCATCCTGCTCACCTCCACATTCTCTAGAACGCTCCATTACGATCTCTGGCAGCGCGGAGACATCCCCACAACGACGAAAGAGTAAACACTGAAGAAGTGTTGCTCAAAAACAAAAGGCCTCTTTCTTCTTCTTCTTGCAAACTTGAAAGTGAAATATTTTCGCGATTGCGCTTGAGTAGAACTTCACGAACTGTGACATTTTTGGTGATTTTCTCGATTGTTGGCAAAATGCTCGGCGCTCGGCGCGGCTCGAATAACTATACCGTAATATGTATCTATTATTAACCGATTAAAGAGGTCAATATATGAAATAAAAACCGAGTAAAAGACCGAGGTCCCCCGAGGTCTTTTACGAGGTTTTTATTTCATATATTGACCGACTATGAGGTTAATAATAGATTTATCACGACTTGCCTTACTCGAACCGTTCTCCTCAGCTTCTTCTTCAGCTTCATTCCGACCGTCCTTTCCACTTCTTTGTAAAGTCGATCGATCGGCTTTCAAATTTTTTTGGGGTTCCCGGGAGTTGAAAAATAACAACTACATGTACATGTACCTTGATGGGCACGCGTGGCTCCAAATGTGGTGTGAACCGTTCATGTTTGATTATGCACGCATGCTCCAAATCCGGCGCATGCTCCATTCTCAGCATTTTCTTTCAGCTCCACACGTGGCGAAGGTTGCCGATTTGACCATGGCATCTCGTTTTGGTGATTCAAGTGAAGCAGAGAGAGATAAACTCTTGGAAGATGCTGTTCCGAAGTCTACTAAAGTGGCAACTGCAACGTGGGTGAAATTGTTCACGGAGTTTTCGTCAATTGATGTCAAGGCCTGCTCCTCAACCGATTTGGCAACTGAACTGGAGAAGTTTTACGCAGTTTTGAAGAAACGAGATGGCACTGTCTACAAAAGGAACAGCTACATCGCTTGTCGAGCAGCTCTACAACGGTATGTTTCTGAACTTGGCAGAACATTGAATATCTACACCGACAAGGAATTTACGCGTGCAAATGCTGTCCTGAATGCGGTTCTGAAGAAAAACAAAGCTGAGGGCAAAGAAGAGAGTGTGCTTCACAAGGATCCTTTGAGCGACCAAGATTGGGAGAAGGTCTCTGCATACTTTAGTAACGTTGAAGCTGAGGACGATCCTGTCAAGTTGTGCAGATTCGTCTGGTTTACAATCTCGTCCCATTTTTGCCTACGAGGTCGCGAAATTCAAGCGCAGTTGCAGAAGGATGACCTTGTGTTCCGAACCGATGAAGATGGCTGTGAGTACGTAATATTGTCTAAAGATTTTATGAGTAAGAACCATCAAGGTGGTCTGGCCGGATCCTCATTCGAGACTGCGGGCATAATCACGGATCGTCGGCAAGTAGCTGTCATCAAGCTGTACATTTCTCATCTGAACCCGTCCTGTCCACGTTTATTTCAGCGAGCCCAGCCTTTCAGTAAGTCTTCAACAGTGTGGTACATGAACATGCCACTGAGCCACAATCTGCTCGGTAAAATGATGGGTAAAATCAGTGAAGAAGCGAAACTGTCGAAGTCGTACACCAACCACTGCGTAAGGGCGAGCACAATATGCCGCATGAAGGCAGCAAATATGGATGATCGAAAAATCTGCGCAGTGTCTGGACACAAGAACGTCGCGAGTCTGCAGTCTTACGACCGGATTCACCACTCTGAAGCGGTTCAGATGAGCAAGGCGATCGACGGTAAGGGTGTTTGTGAATCTGCTCAAAGTGCTCCTTCTCATTCTGCTGTGTCTGCTTCTGTTGTTGCATCTGCTGATTCCGCTGAATCTGCTCCGTCTGATTCTGCTCCGTCTGATTCTTCTTCTTTTGCTGATGTGAAAAAGGGTCTTGTTTTGAAAGATTGTACGAATGTCACTTTCAATGTTGTCAACAACCACAATTCTTGGTTGCATCCACAGAAACGTACTTTTCCTTTCTCACTGAAATTGAACAAGAAGCCCAAAAAATGAAATTGTACCTTTTGCTAGCTTTTTGACGTTTTCTTATGGCTTGCCAGAATCTTTTCCTATTCTCTGTTTTGCTGCGTGCTTTCTGCTTGCTGACACAATACAGATTTTTGTGCTGTTGCGTTTGTGCTGTTGCGTTTGTGCCTGTGTGAGTCTTGCATGCGACTTCTTGATTCCTAAAAAGGAGTCAATATAAGGAGTCAATATAAGGAGTCAATAATGATTTCTAAGCGGTCAATATATGCTGATATTTGACCGCTTAGACATCACAAGTTTCTGTGGGGGTCAATAATAAGAGAGTGATAAACCGTAATATACGTAGTAGGACATCTACCAAAACTTTCCTGAAGTTTCACTTTGTGAATTGATTGTGCCTGTGTGTGGCATTGAGCACTTTACGCAAGGGTTTAGCAACATAGCTTGTGTTGAATTGATTGTGTGTATTGGTGCTGTTGGTGAAGGTACTAGTAGTTGTTTCTCTTGTTCAATGCAGGCTATCTTCGACGCCTTGGAGGCCATCTTTCCTAAGCATGGCACCAGCATCTATCTGGCAGTCAAGCAAATGGAATGTGTGCAGTGTGTGAAGGATGTCTTGAATTGCCGTGCTGGACTCGAGTTCCTGATCAGGAACTCCAGACAGTACTGCGGGCAGTTGGCCAAAGGTTAGCGGCATGGGAAATTTCATTTTTTATGATTTCCCAGCTAGGTCAGTAACCATGGGAATTTGGCTGTGATGTATATTACCATGGCAATGTTCGGATTTCCCTTTTTGATCACAGTTGCTTGGAAGCCAACGATGGTTTCTGGAAAACTTCTAATCATCATGGACATGTAAGCGATTTTGGAAGTTTGTGGTGTTTTCTGTGTGTGTGTGTGTGTGTGTGTGTGTGTGTGTGTGTTTCTGTGTGTGTGTGTGTGTGTGTGTGTGTGTGTGTGTGTGTGTGTGCGCGCGTGCGTGTGCATGCGTGTGTGTTTCCACTGCAGCACTGAACACACAGAATGTTCTTGTGAAAAAGCAAGTCCTGGAGCTGCTGGCGTGTTTATGTGTTTACAGCATCGACGGTTATGATATTGCTCTGGACACGCTAGAAGCCCATCAGGTTAGAGTCGGGATGAGAGTGAACTCGATGAAATGTCTTATCAATTCAGTGGTTGACAAAGTCGAGCATTGTGTCATGCTCGCCTTGACCTTGACCCCCCCCCCCCATAGGCAAACCATGTACTTCAAAATATTGTTATGTGAAAGGCTATGTTGACACTATCATCTGCCAGTATCCACCTGTTTTATTGTTGTACAGTGGTTGATTATCTTGATTGATTTCTCTTTGTTCTGACTCCAGGCACTTGTTGGCAATCGCAATCGCTTTGAGTCGCTCATCACTGAGCTGGAGCATAGCGAGATTGAACCCTACACCGCTGTTGTTGTGCTACTTGTCAATTGCATCATCAACACCGAAGATGAACTAGAGGATCGTCTCGAGCTCCGCGATGAGTTTATAGGTACTGGAAACTTATCGTATAATTATGTGCTTTGACGTTGTGTGGGCATAATGTAATTTTCTTCTCCACACTCCCTGTATGTGTGGGTGGCATTGATGGGTTCAAGGGATGAAATAATTCTGTCCACAGACTATATCTAATGTGTCTTTTTTCCTGTATTCATGGCAGTAGAAGTGGTGATGCTGTGGCTAAACTAGCAGCTACATATTTTAGGCTAAGGCCTGTGGAGAATCCATAAATACAAAATACAAGGTGCTGTAGAGATTATTCCAAAGAGGTCATCATGCTCGATCGCTTATACTTTGTATGGCGTGAAAACCAGTGCTGGTAGTTACTGAAATTTGAATGTCGAAGTATTGTGTGGTGTGCGAACCATACAGACCTGGCTATTTGGGTGGAAAACCAGCGCCTGTGCCTATGCTTAGACACTCCATGCAAACTATTTCAAAAACAATCATGGTTAGTGAGACTTGACTGGAGGCCGAGCCGCATTCGTAGGAACGCCACCACCCTCTACCGATCTCTCAGTATTTCAAATGATGATATGGACACATACTCTCTAGCCTTTGGAAAAATGACATCGACCTCTATTGAAGCAGTAACTGTTGTAAATTTCTGTGATCTTGTTTTCTTTGCATGTGATTGCTATGGGTGAACTGGTGTCGTCTTGAAGGACTGGGACTCTTGAAAGTGCTGCAGCCATTGAGGTAAGTTGGCAAGTTCCAAGTTATGCTCCATTCTGTACTGTGGCATTCATCACCATTCCACCATTGAAGACTGCAGTAATATTCGGACTCCGTTATGCGTACACTACTACTGTACACTTATGACTGTATGCGTTGCATGCTGTATGTAAGTCACGCAGGCCGTTTCCCGTAGGACAGAACTTTTGATGTGCTGCTCTCACTGGCCCGGGACTCCTCTTGTGTTTGGCTCTCCTGCTGGTTGTGCATTTCTTGCTCCTCATTAGTTTACTCTTCTATGTCTCATTGTCCAAACTGTATTGAGAATACTACTACAAAAGGCTAGTTTACTGGTATTCAGCAAGGTTCATTGTTCTGTGTCTGTGGTATGGTGAAATTTGATTTCAAGTACCCCGGAGATCATAATATCATAGCACAACAGCATGTTTATTTTCATTTTCTCTTGCTTCACGAGCACTAGGGAGACATCTCTCTATGCAGGTGGTACAGAATATTGAATGTTGAATGCGAGGCTCCGACATACAGTGCAGACACACAGAGTACTCACTCGATACTAAATGTATTGATGCACTTGTATACGATTTCCGCAAGTGCTCATTAGACCTACAGTCGAATGTCACTTATCCGGTCGCCAGTTATCCGAGCACGTCGGTTATCCGACAAGCCCGGGAGTGGTAATTTTATGACTCTCAACAGTAAAATTCTAAAAAATTAACCTTTTTTTGTTGTGTATTATACGGTGTGATATGCATTTACTTAAAGTAGATGTGGTCAAGTATGCTACCATATATGTGTACATGGAGCAATTCATGAATATGCATGAATATACAGTGGTCCCTCTATAATCCGGCACCATTTGTGCCACGGAAATCTGCTGGATTAGGGAGGGTGCTGGATTAACAAATCTGATCTACTGCTGCAATGTGCATGAAGAGGACATTTGGCTACTGAAAATTGTGCTGGTTTATCGAGGGTGCTGGATTATGAAGTGCCGGATTAGAGAGGGACGACTGTAGTTGGGTATTGTGTACATAAATCAGTGAAATCCAGCCATATATGCACATAAAAATGATATCAGTTATCCAACGTATCCAGTTATCCAACATGCCCGATTCCCGAAGTGGTCGGATAAGTGACATTCGACTGTATTTTGATAATGTCCTTGGCAAAGCTGGAGTAATTAGCACAGTTAAGTGCCAGATTTAAATAATGTATTTTCGTTCGTCTCCATTTGACTTTCAGATTCTCAGCCGACGAGGAAATCCTGACGCAACTGGACATTTTTGAGAAGGAGCGCGCAGAAGACCACGACCGTCTCGTCACACCGGAGGGCATTGACTTATCAAATCCTACACATGTGTTTCGATTCGTCAAGAACCAGGTGAGAAAGAACTGTGACCAAGGCGCAGGACAGCATAGATTATCTTCAATGTAATTTGTTAGGAGACGAAAATCGGACTTACCCAGCTTTTTTAAATAGAGAAATGGTGGTGAAAACACGCCTGGAGAATGACGATACATACCTGCTCACACAATCTTCTCAAAGCTGCAAAGCTCTGGCAGAGAGCGCTCGTCTTCTTCATTCTGCCAGGTGTGTGTTTCTAACACAATTTCCCTACTGTACCCTAAAAAGATACGTATCTCATGAAAAACCCTACACACACCATCCTTAAAGCCAGAGTTAGCAAATTGGGAGCAACCCACCAAATCCTGAGCTTTCTCCCTGTACACCATACAATGTAGCATCTCTAAAATTGACTCGGACTGCTAAACATAACCACCGCCATATTCCCAAATGTGCAACACATCAAATTTTGATTATTATTTGTATCCCTGGCTAAATGACCTCACTGAACTAGAAATGCTTAACAAGTACTGTAAATATACAAATTTTCGGCAGCTATTTAATTTCGGCTATATTCGGCACCGACCCAAAACGCCTAAATTAAAACGCCGATGAAATTTTTCACAGTATCTGTCGCACTATACCATGCCCTCTACCCCACGCCGAAAATAAATCGCCGCCGAAATGTCAGAGATCGTGAAGTGCCGAAATTTTGCAGCGCCGAAATTTTGTTTATTTACAAAACGGTGACGCCCTGTCTTTAGTGACCAGTCCACGGCTTACAGGAAACTGATCATCATGAACAAGGTATCTTTGGAAATAGGAAAATATATAGCGAGACTCGGTTTGTGGCCTGGGACGATGTTTGGGGACAGAAGTTTGTTATTCTCTTATGGTACTTGCTCATTTAAAATTCAACACAGTTTCACTGCTCTGCTTGGTGACTGCGGTAGGTGAATGCTACAGCGCAGGAGAGCTACTTCCTTAGTATGCTCCAGCAGTTACTGGTGCTAGGGGACCAACGCAATGCAGAAGACAGCAAGGAACTAAGCAGTGCCGAGGAACAGTTCCTGAACGCCAAGTGGGAGATTGCCAGCCGTATGCTGCAGCGCATTGTGCAAGCGCAGAGTGTTGCCGACCTGGACGATTCTTGTCGTTTGACCGTCGGTCAGATGAAAGATGCCATTGAAAATGTGGTAAGGCAAAAACCAGTGACTTCAAATCTCCCTAGACATTCTTCTTCCATGACTGCACGATATCATTACACCGAGTTTATTCTTATGAGTAGCTATCGGCATCAGTTTAGTTTGGCATCAGTAGCTCTATCCTGATACTGCCACGCCGGTATTTCATGATTACAGTGAAACCTCGTTAGGAAGAACACTGATAAGACAAATGTTTGCCTAAGAAGAACTAGTATTCGTAACTGTATTCGATAAAACCCTATGTATTCACTGGGTAAGACATTATGGATAAGAAGAACTCCCGTTATTGCGAACAAATATCATCGGTCCCTTGATGTTCGTCCTAAAGATGTTTGACTGTATTTTCATTACTACCGAGCCCAGATGATCTTTTCTAAATTCCAATGGACAAATCCGTGAGCTGCAGATGAAAATTGAGACCAGCAAATGTACCACCATTAACAATAGATGAGGAGAAGAGATGGTGAAGATCTAATACTTAATATCTCACTCTGAATCAAAATGTAACAGTATTTTGAATTGCTTCAAAAAGTGTGTGTATTATGCATGTGTGTGTGTGTGTGTGTGTGTGTGTGTGTGTGTGTGTGTGTGTGTGTGTGTGTGTGCGTGTGCATGCGTGTGTGTGTGTGTGTATGGGTGTGCGTGTCTGTGTCTGTGTGCGCTTGTTTTGCAACATTTTACCATTTAGATGAAGCATGTGAAGGAAGGAGAGAAGGCAGACTCAGCTGCTTCTAAGGGACAGCCTGCAGCAAAGGGAAGTCCGAAGACAATTGGCCGAAGGCTGCAGAAGCGCATGTCAACAAGAAGAGCCATGCGATCAATGGAAAGGAGCGCATCTGTCATGCTTTCCACGGATGAGGAGAGCGATGAAGAATTTGAGGATGCAATGGATGATATATCCAATGTCACTGTGAGCATTCCATCCACCAAACCATCGTCCTCTTCTTCAGTCATTGAAGCTGATAATGATGAGTCCAAAGTGGAACAAATCATTGGAAGTGTATTGGCCAGTGACACTGCAGACCATGCTGTCACCATTGATCAGACAGTGGAAGCAAAGGCCGATGATGCCGGCGAGGAAAGTTCGGTGAAGCCATCAGAGGAGGTAGCAGAGCAGAGTGAGTGCACGGCCCAGTCCAGTCCTCCAGAGAGTGAGCCTCCGCCTACCCCCGGTGCTGCTCTACTTGAGAAGTCTGAAGAGGCAACAAACACGTCATCACCGCCACTGATCAATGTCGAGGTCACAATGGGTACTGATCAAGAAAGTGAAGTGAAGGCTGACCATGCATCCTTGTTACCAAATGAGGTTCAGTCTCCACAGCCACCAGCTGCATCACCGCCTCCTCCATGTACTGCTTCTGATAAAGTCACACCACCGCCTGCGCCTCCCATGCCCGGAATGGGTGGTCCACCTCCGCCCCCACCCATGCCCGGAATGGGCGGTCCACCTCCGCCCCCACCCATGCCCGGAATGGGTGGTCCACCTCCGCCCCCACCCATGCCCGGAATGGGTGGTCCACCTCCGCCTCCACCCATGTCCGGAATGGGCGGGCCACCCCCGCCCCCACCCATGCCCGGAATGGGTGGTCCACCTCCGCCCCCACCCATGCCCGGAATGGGTGGCCCACCTCCGCCCCCACCCATGGCTGGTATTGGGGGTCCACCTGGGCCACCCCCTCCACCAGGTGCTGGTGGTCCTCCACCACCAGGCTTCTCGATGGCTGCGTTTGGTATGATGGCTAACGTTGTGACGACTCCCGCAGGCCGGAAACCAGCCACTAAGCTGAAGAAGCTCAACTGGAGCAAATTGTCTGCAAACAAGGTAAGAAAATTTCCAAGAATGCCATGGGTAGTGTAGGTTTTATTTCTTTATTTTGTGTCTTGATGACCTACAATCATCTACTGCACCGTCGACCAATAGCACTTTGCAAGGGTTGAAAGTGACAGCACTCTTGTTCATGTCACAGGCCTCGAGTTTTGTGGAGGAACGAGCACTGAAAAGGGAAGTACAGCTTTGTTGAGGGCTCAAATAGTCAAAGCTGCCCTTTTCTGTTTCTCACTGGATATCGTGTCATTTGTACGTATGGCTGGTTTTGTAACAGACTCACCAGCCACAAGCTGAAACAATTTGGAAGAAGAAAATTGACTTAGTAGACCTGAAGGATGACCACTACAAGGCGATTGAAGTTCTTTTCTCGGCAAAGCCGCCAGCAGCTAGCGGTGGAGCACAGAAAAAGACTGAGGAAAAGAAACCGAAAACGGTAAGAGGTGCCACAAACTCACGAACAGTAATAATTATTGTGTGCATGGATGTGTCGGCTTTTGTTCATACTTTTTGTGCTAATGACAATGCATCACTGGATTGAACTGTTGATTACTGCAAATAACAAAGGAACCATGGAGAACATCCAAACGGTGCTGTATCCAGCACTCCTCAACTCACAACAGTCATTAATTTTGATATTGATATTTGCTATGTATAGGTGTCTCTGGTGGACGGAAAGACGGCTCTGCAAGTTGGAATTTTTGCACGCCAGTTCAAAAGGTTTGCTTTCTCTCGATCCATCCATCCATCCATCCATCCATTATAGTTACACTATGTTGACTCTAAACCCAGAATTTGCTCAGCGCCTGTAGCGGCAGAGAGTTTCACACAAGAATAGGAACCGCTTTTGGATAATTGGCAATGCAACAGAAAGCTTCACACATACTGATAGCAATCTCAAGGAGTTGTGACTTTCTGTTTCCTCCCTAAAATGAATGGACATTTTATTATGATAATGTACATCACGTGCCCCTTTATTGAATTTCAATCCCTCCGCTTGATCGTCTGTAGTCCATGTGGCTTTGTATATGCCTCACTGTTATTTTTCTTTTGTCATGTTTATATTGTACGGTGTGTAGTCCAATGCCAGAAGTCATCAGCTGGATTGAGCTGTTGAAGGTAGACAAACTGGAGGTGGATCAGCTGAAAGGATTGGAGAGAGTTTTGCCTGATGAGTCTACGGTATGTGCGTGATGCTAAGGTTGATTTCAATTCTGTACCAGAAATGCTCTAGAAAATGGCTGAGACCGGCATGCTGACAGGATAAATGAGAACAGTATGGGGGTGAGTGCATCGTTTACATTGACATAGACTCCTGGGCTTTGGCCGAATTTAATTACAAATTCATTGAAGGTTGTTGACCAACTGAGTTGCAGCAATATTCAAATCACTTGTATGGCATGCTGGCTGCATTGATGAAGAACAAAGTACTGGAAATTAGCCTAATTAGGGATTTTGTTAGGACTTGAATGGATCTGCTTTCTCGAGTCTTGCAGACATCTCGCTCAGTCGCTAAATGCAAATCACTCATGTATGTCTCCTGTCTGTGTTGCAGCTTGATTCAATCCGTACGTATCCCGGAGATCAGACCAAGCTGGGGGAAGCTGAACACCTCTTCTTAGCCATGGACAAGGTTCAAAGGTATAGGGTGGAATTCAGGTGTCGTAAATGTGCATATGGGCAATTTTCTGCCCCTTTCCAGACCTTTGCCAGCTCTTTCTGTTCGTTATATGGATACCAGTATGATATCTGGGAGCCTGAATATCGCCTATTCAATGTTACGCCATTTTATAAATAATGTTGAAACACGTTGTTTGGATCCAGCAATACCAAAGAGAACATGCAACCCACAAGCAAACACAGGCTTTTGGAAGGTGTGAACTGTGATTTCCAATTGATGGCAGTGCTTTCTATGCAGGCCTGCCTTACTTATGTCACACATGTGGCATTGGTGGCCTGTGGCTGCATGTGAGCTATCAATACACTTTGCACAGCTGTGACGAGGACTATATGTGAGGCGATAGTTACGGAACTGCCATTTGGACACACATTTCATGTTGATTACATGTATTGGACTGGACTGGACTGGTGTGCGGAGTATCAATTAGTGTATTTGTCGATGCTCTGATATTCCCTGCATGCAGCATCGGCCTTCGAGTTGAGATCATGATTCTGCAACATGAGTTCAAGGAGGGAATCGACTTCTTGAAGCCAGAAATACACACTCTCCTCACCTCTATGAAAGGTAAGGTTGCTCAAGTCATGGACAGAGGAAATGTTCTGAAAATAATTTTTGACCACAGCATTTTCATTGAATTGTCAAGTATTACTTCCTCCGCGTCATTAAAATTGTCGCTTCCCAGAGCGATTTTTCGAAAATTATTTTGTCCACTCGAAGGGCACAGAAATCAGCTAGAAATTGAGGCAGAGCATTGTCGACGGGCCAAGCTTTAGTTTGTGACCCCCGCTTCGCTGCACTTGCAGCTAAGGTCGACATCTTCATCAGAGTTTGAGGCAGACCCTTCGGCACTCAACAAGACGCTGAACAAGACGCGCGTTCAAATTCAGGTCAAGAAACTTCGTTTTCAGGCGATCCATGCCTCCAGGTGCCAGGCGATGAAGGCAAGCTAGCATTTTTCAAGTACACTGTAACGACATTCCAGCGGGACAGGGTAAGCAGTTCCGCACCTTCTTTCCTTGGCAAGCGCTTCGCTGATTTTGTTGGTGTTTTCAGACCTGTTACCTTCGCAGCCACATGCGCCACAAGTAGCCCATTTTAGGAATTTGAGACCACTTTGTTCTTGCCATCGCCAACTTCAGCAGTTCGTATTCAGGAGAGATACCAGGATTCTTATACCCGAGCTTGCAGTCTTGACAAATGCCCACGCGAACGATGTGGGACGGCACGAACTCCAGAAAACGAAATGCGCTCTGGGGCGGAATAGTGCGGAGCGCGATGAATTTGCTTGGTGCGGAAGAGAGCTCCGACAAAGTTCGAGACCACCACGGCTTCAGTGACAAGTAGACATTGGGCAGGAAGGGTAACACCAGTGTTCGAACACAGAAAACAGCGATTCCGACAGTCTGACTAAGACGAGCCAAGTCACAAATATTGCGATGTGCGAAGCGACAATTTTAATGACGCGGAGGAAGTAGATGAAATGTTCAGTGAAATAATGGCGTAAGGTTGTGATAGACTGTACTTTAGGGGTAGTCGCAAACCTTTTTCTGTCGTCCCTGAAACGAGCATCATTCGTTTGGGAGGGGGGGGGGTGCGAGCCAAAATCGCAAGTCGACCGACACGGTACATATGACATGTACATGCATGCGATTTTCGTCCTCCAGCATAGCAAGTTGTGTTCGTTTCAGAGGTAGGGGACGGGTCCGAGTACGAAATGAACGATATTCGTTTCAGGGACGACAAAAAGCCAAAATGGCAAGTCGACCGACACTGTACATAGAGTGAAACCTGTTTAAGGCGACCCCTCAAGGGACGAGAAAAAGTGGTCGCCGTGGCCAAGTGGTCTTCTTATCCAGGTTCAGTGGGTCACGTGACCATATCCACACGTCATACATCATTTTGATCAGTGCATCATCGTGCACACACCTATGCTGCTCTAGCACGACTCATGTGCCTGGGGTCCTCAGACCTGTCAAATGTCGTGCATGCACCATTTACATCTACGCTTCCTGCACTGATGTGTAGATCTACCATGCCTGGTGCACCATGCAATGCGTACATTTACATGACTAGCACTAGTGCACTGTGCAGTGCGGTCGCGGGTGGGTGGTCGTCGGTCGCGTTGAGCGAGTGGTCGCCTTATCCGAGGTGTTTTGAACGTGAATGCGTCCGTGACAAGGAAAAGTGGTCGCTATGGTCGAGTGGTCGCCATATCCGAGTGGTCGCCATGGTCGCCATGGTCGAGTGGTCGCCATTACAGGTTTTACTGTATGACATGTACATGCATGCGATTTTCGTCGTCCAGCATAGCAAGTTGTGTTCGTTTCAGAGGGAGGAGAGGGGCCCGAGTACGAAATGAACGATGTTCGTTTCAGGGACGACAAAAAACTTTTTGCGACGAGCCGGCCTTAGTCACTGCAAAGACATAGCAGTACTTGATAATTGTGTCACTCTCCACTTGAACGATATGTGTGCAGACGTAAATTCAGATAGGATTAGTTTAGCACGTCGTGACTGCTAACATGTTGTGTCCTTGCTAACGGTGTGCTTTGTTGACAGAGCTGCTGGCATCAGAGTGCTTGCAGAAGCTGTTTCATTTGCTGTTACTGCTTGGTAACTTCCTCAACCATGTAAGTTATCTGAAATACAATGTTTGCAGCTATTACAGTAAAACTCCACCTAATCCGCGCAGGTTGGGACCAAACACTGCCCGTAACTGGGAATTTCCCGCAACTCGGAACATACATGTACATGCCTACTGCATGCACGTAAACATTTTTGTGTCAATCAATAGTCTGTGGGGTCGTTTTTAGTTGAATTTTTGTAACTCTGGACTCTATATAGGTCAGTAAGGTGCCCGGTACATGGCCGTGCCTGGTACATGGCCGTGCCCGGTACATGGCCGTGCCCGGTACATGGCCGTGCCCGGTACATGGCCGTGCCCGGTACATGGCCGTGCCCGGTACATGGCCGTGCCCGGTACATGGCCGTGCCCGGTACATGGCTGTGCCCGGTACATGGCCGTGCCCGGTACATGGCCGTGCCCGGTACATGGCCGTGCCCGGTTTATGAGCATCCGGATTAGAGGGGTTTTACAGTAACTTTAGTTAGATTTCACAGATGCTCACAGAATGACAACATTTTGGAATTTGTTCTCAAAGTCCCAGCTTGCCCACCGTACAAACGGTTTTGCATACAAAATCACTCGGTTTGTAGTATGTTTTCCCCCCAAATGACCTGGTTTTCAAACCCCACGATACTGTGTTGCTTCAGCTTGTGATAGCACATGCAGATCACTTGTCGTCAAACTTTCCATAGACATAATTCCAATAATTCATCATGATACAATACTGCACTTTAGTACAAGTAGGACTAAGACGTGATATTCACCCTCCACCAGAAGCAATCAGCCGAGTGTGGACTGTTATATTCAAATTTGTAAGTGTTGGTGCTGAAATGTTAGGGCAACCCTGAATTAGGCATGTTTGTACCATGTATTTGAACTGTCCGCAACTATGTGTGTTGGATATTAGATAGTGCCAATGCCTTTGTCCCTGATATTTTTTACTGCAGGGTACATTCTCTGCTAACGCTAGTGGATTCAAGACTGAGAGTGTTTTGAAGTTTGATGACACACGTTCCAACAAGCCACGTGTCACGTTTGTCCACTTTCTTGCCGAGGTTAGTAATGTTGTGCACTGTATTGTCCTTCTCCGAAGTGGTACCTTGAGTAGGACTACAGTAAATGCTAATTTCGACTTGTAATCCACTGTTTGAACCAACACCTAGTCGTGTTGTGCGCTGTACTGTCCTTCTCCGAAGTGTCATCTTGAGTAGGACTACAGTAGAATAATAATACTTTCTACTTGTACTCAACTGTGTGAGTAAACACCTAGTCATGTTGTGCGCTGTACTGTCCTTCTCCAAAGTGTTACCTTGTGCAGGACCACAGTAAATACTACTTGTGCTCCACTGTGTGGATCACCACCTAGCCATGTTGTGCACCTTTTTATCCTTCTCCCAAGTGTTGCCTTGTGTAAGATTCAGCTTTCTATATACCCCACTGTCACATTGTGTGGATCAAAAGCTTTAGTTGTCATCCACCATGAAACATATGTAGAGCAACATTAATGAGCACATTAACCATTCGAATTGTGCGTTGTCTTATCATGTCCATCGGTCACTGTCTTTACTGATTTAATGACTGCCATATTCAGCATGCTGAGGAAAACTGCAAGGAACTGCTGCAGGTGTTCGATGAAGTTCCAAGCCTGGCCAAGGCATCCAAGTAAGTGTAAACATGGTGTCTGCTGGTTTCACTATGAGCAGTGTAACAGTGCAACAGAAGCCTTCTTCATCTTTTATTGAGAGTCTAGCCCGATGTGGATAGGCGAGAAGGCAGAAATGCAAACAAGTCTGACATAATTGCATCAAGCACAGGTTGTTGGTTGCTGAGTTCTATTTCTAGACATATTCACCATTCCGGGGCTATTCTTGCCATCCTTAAGCGGTCAGATGTGAAGCATGTACCATATTGATACGTTGTGTCTTCTTCCCTCACCGTATCTCATTTCCAAGAAATCATGCACTCCAGCACAGCTATGGGTATGTACGCTCTACTCACTCTGTGGCTGTTGAGACTGAGAATCTTTTCTCCTGACCATATTATCGCTGCAAAACAAGATGACGTTGTGTTGCTTGCATTTCCTTGTCTCATTGTTTGCTAGATTGTCATTTGACCACTTGAATGGGAAAGTTAAGCAGTTGGAAAGCAAAATCAAGAAGCTGGGCAAGACGCTGGAGAAGC
>NC_088644.1:8142032-8185032 GCF_964019385.1 Sycon ciliatum
ATGATATTGCTGCAAGCATGCTAGCATGCTAAGCTTTTCGCCGATTTTGGAGGGTTCCTTTGAGCATAGCCGAAATTCTACCAAATTCTACCAAATCTTCCAATATCTCACCAATTTTGAAGCCAATATGCCAATAATTCTTTTAGCCGATTTTCCAATATATTCCAGTTTTGTAGCCGATTTTCGAACAATCACCTGATTTTGCAGCCGAATCTGTTGTATTTTTGAGCCGAAAGCCGAATAGGCGAAAAAACTGGCCGATTTGAGGAAAGCCTAGTCTTGGTACAAGTCACATGTTTTGCACTAGCAAATTCAGCCACCGACCAGCATGTGAGTGTCAAAAAAAGCACAAGACAAGCAATGCATTGCACACGGCAGGATAGAAAAATACTGCAAAATACGGAAAATCGGAAGTCACAGTACGCAAAGCATACCCAGTTAGTTGGCAGCACTGTTATATGTTGAGCACACGTGGCATTGAGCACTGCAATGTAAATTGTTAGCATGCACTGCTAGTACACTGCATGGGCGAGAATTTTAGATTTTTCTCTGGTAGAATTCACCGGCTTCTTTCTCCCAGAAACAAGTTCAGCCATCAGCAAGCCAAGAAGAAAAGGCTTGAATTTACTTTCCCACTGTCACCCATTAGTTTTGAAAGTACGCTGTGGAAAACTTTCGAAATATTGCTGTAAAAGCATATTGATAATTTTACTTACTCCTGTCTGCAAGAACGAGAAGGTAATTGTTATTATTCGTTTGTTCTGTTCACTCAGTTGATCAACATTCTAAAAAATTAATTATAATTATTCAAAAAGCAACAAGTTTATAACCTCCCCCTATTCTTTGCTCAAAAATAGAGAATTAATTTTCAAAAATGCGCTCAAAATAACCATGCATACAGCACATTTCGGAGATGTGAATACGTACCATGAGCATGCAAGCTATACAATCAGCCTTATCAAAATTGCCAGAATGCAGAATTTACAATTTCTATCTATTGTGGGAACTTCGAAATATCCAGACTGCTCGGGTCGATTGCAGTGTTGCTGCATATCCAAGTGCTCAGCGAGAGATCACACTATGCTAGGCTTGACTCGGACTGTGCCTCTTGTTCGGCTTTCTCTTGGAACTTGGCCAAATCACTGATCAGCCCTTCAGCAGAAGAGGATCTGAAAATACAAGCATAAATTCAGACGACATAATGATCGACTTGGATTTTCTTCTCCAGGCCTGTTTCTCCTTCCTCATGCAGAAACAACAAGAGTTCAGCCATCAGCAGGCCAAGAAGCAAACACTTGCTGCTGCTCTCTGATTGGCCGAGGGCGGTTGGCCAGTTATTTCAGGTGTGAAGTGCAGTGCCAGATAGGCTATAAAAGTAATCATTCCAGGAGGGGATGGTGGTCGGGGTTTGGGATGCCCAGAATTTTAGATATTCTTCTCCAGGCTTGTTTCTCCTCCCTCATGCAGAAACCATTGCCATAAATGTCATGAACAGGGCTGGTCGAAACAGCTTCAATAGACATTTAACATTCTGGAATAAGTTTATGCCTGTAGGTCCCATATGCTGTACTCGCACGACTAGTGCCCTTGGGGTTCTACATGTATGTTTTCAATGTCCATCATGGACTATTCAATGTCCATCATGGACTATTCAATGTCCATCACAGATCACGGATGGGGCACTATTCAATGTCCATCACAGATGGGGCACTATTCAAGACTTTTCAACAGAGGGCACTGTCTTTTTCAATGCTGCCACTTTTTTTGCCGCATAAGGCCACACTTTTATTTCTATGTTTCTCGTCACCCTCGTCCACATGTATCAAAGGAGGCGAAATCGCCTGTTTGTGGTGTGACGTTAAATAAACTTCTACAACAACAACAACAACAACAACACCCACACGATTCAGGAGTCTGGAAGAAGAAAAAAACTGTGCTGCACTTTGGGGACCATAGCCGTGAGATGCCCATGTGCACCCATCCTAGCCTGGCCTGCACGACACATGATGCGAGGTCGCTACCGTTGTAAGCGAGATTGACTTACTTACTGTGTACAGACTACAAGTGCGCGATCTTTTTCAAGTTTCGGCAGACGCATGCCGTGCATGCTACACAGTACAGTACACTGCATGCAGTTTTTGTTCGCACAATCTACTTCCTCCGCCCAGGCGAAATTTTCGCTTATCTCCTTCAGCCCAATGACAGGTGTCTGACAGCAATTTTTTCATCATGTGCACTTCATCATCACACAAATCTGCTGGTTCAGGCGTACCAGTTCCAAACAAGTCGGCGAAGTCGGTAAAGAGTAAAGAAACACCTAGAGTAGAGCGCGTCTTACGCGAGTGAACTTGTAAAAAGAACACGAAGTCAGTCACTGGTACATGGTCAAGGTGGGAGCTGCTAGAGTACCACTGGAGTACAGAGCAGAGAGGTGTCATGTTGCGAAAAGCCAGCGTGTTGGATTGCATCCGGCACAAGATGTGTGTACGGTAAAAATGCACGTGAGCTTGAAGCTGAGAAAGCCACTCAGCGACGCTCGCCCACATACGGTACTGCAAAATGAACCAGCATCGGCACTGGGCAAAACAGGGAGAAAAGAAAGGCCTCGATGACAGGGTTGTCACTCACCCAGCTCATCCGCCTGATGTCAACGTGAACGATCCTGCAAAGCAACGCTGAGCTCGTCAGCTTCGGCTGGTAAGAAACACGACCAATCGTACCCATGAAGGAGGTGAAGCGCTGGGAAAAGTGTCGATACGAAATATTTGTGCTTCTGGAAAGTGCGAAGTACTACCCGACAACACGTGCTGCATCGGCTGATGACAAAGGATGACTTCTACATTTTTCGACTTGGAGAGTTTCTCTTGATATTCAACGACTCCTCAACTCATTCTGAGTCGTTATAAGCCGTTCTGAGAACCTGGAAGGTATCAGTAAAAGGTGTAAAGATGAGCGAAAATTTTGCTTGGGCGGAGGAAGTAGCTGCACGTGCACAGAAGCTCCTACCACGTACTGGTTGCTAACTTTGGATGCTATTTTACACGGTGTATTGGTCGATTTTAGTATGACCAAAGGTCTAGTTATTTTTCGATCATTTATTTTTTTCCACCTCTTGCATACAATTTTAGATTTTCGGGAGACGAGAAACATAGATATATAAAAAGTGTGGCCTAAAGCAAAGAAGGCAAAGAAAAACTGAGCCTAAAGTTTACTGTTAACTATCACGACTCAAAAGAGAGGGCAACAAGAACTGCGATATTGATCCTGAAACCACCAGTTCAATGACATGGGCAAGAACATAACCAAACTTGGCAAAAAGATCTCCAAACTTGCACATGTGCTCGGTTACAAGCCAGAGGGGGTGGGACACTATTCAAGAGAGGGTGCTAATCGCGCAAGTACGGTAGCTCTAAATGACTATACTTTTCAAATGTTTAGGCCACCCTCAAGGAATGGGAATAATGTGCACACGGAAAATTCTCAACCCCACGGCACTGGTCATAGGACATGTGTTGTTTTTTACATTGTATGTGTCACCATCTCAATCTTCTCCAGCACGTGCTGTATGCTGGCAAGCCCTGTACAGAGATCCACAATGGATCACTGGCCGCCGGTGTGTTTGTTAGTTTGTTAGTTGTGTGCAGGTATAGTAGTATTTGGGCATAAGTAGTGCAGGCACATCCCATGCAGGGGCGTAGCACCCACTACAACTGGTACGACCATGGCCGCACCACTTTTAGAAAAGTGTGGTCCGTCTGGAACGTGCAAAACCGTAATAAAAAAAATCAGGATCCATCGATATGCATATGCGCATCAGACTTTGACCTTTTTCTAGACTCGTATTCGTAGATCTGTTATGCATCTGCAGTCGTACTGAGTAGACCTACGTGTACTCGACTCGACTGCACACACTGCGCCAGAAGTTCCCAGAACGCAGGATTTTGTGCCTTTTTTACAAAATTTCCCCAGGGGAGGTCCCCCAGACCCCTCCAACACGGCCTTCGGCCGCACCGACCTTCGGTCGTACCACTTCCAAAACCCCTCCTACGCCCCTGCCATGGGAACACACACACTCTCTCTCTCTCCCTCGCACGGGGCGCTAGTTCAGCTCCTCGAAAATATCCGTGCTTACGATCCAAGTACGTCCATTGATTTCACCAGTCTCACCCCTTGGCATTGGATCTGCAACGTTCCAAGCATGCCGGGAGTTGGCGACTTCAACCATTAGATCAAAGTTGAGGATAGAGGAAAACAACATACAGCAATCAACTACTTACTTTCTTCGTCGATGAGTATGACTTGTCGGCAGGCCGAGAAGATCAGAAGATGCAGCGGATGATACCGGTGGTGACATGCTAGCTCCAGTGTCTTCATCAGTCGCTGCAATTGATGGCAGTCCGCCACGGCCAGCTTTGTGGCGCAGCTTCTGCAATGCTACATCACTTTCGTTTTGAGAGGCCGAAGATGAGCTGCGCCTGACAGAGCCGCCTCCTGCAACCATTGCAACCACCAGCAGACAGAAAGTATGGAAAAAATGGCAGGACTTGTATCAGTAGTATGAGCTGCTTGACTTTGCTTTGCTTTCTCAACATAGCTAATGTTCACTTCTTTTGTCCGATAATTGTACATTATGACCCTGACTTTATGCATATTCCGGATCAAAGAAGGGTAGGATTAAAGGCCAAACACAGCTATTTGAACCAAGTCTTCCATTTCCTCAAACGTTTTACTTTCTGACAGGTTTCGGTGACCTTTCTTCCGCCCCACTGGGGCAGAATAATACAACCGTCTAATATCAAAGTCACAAAGTACACCGCGTGAAGTAAGGTTGCACAACCCAAGTTCTCTAAACCATGCTCTCAGGGAACGTATAGGCAAGGCCCACCAGAAACGTGACCATCACAAAGTGGCCGAAACTCTGTCAATCTGTCGTGGCTCCTTGAGAGATATGCTCAAGACCACCAGTTCACTTGGGGAGAGCTTAGACTTACGTTTCATGGCACTGAGCATGTTGTCCACAATTGCTGTCTGCGTCTGCTCTCCTTCCTTCTTCTTCTTCAACGCTGCCTTACGGGCCTTCTCCTCTGCCATTGCCTTCTCTCGTTTCTGACGACGTGCCTCGGCCTCTTTTCTTGCTGCATTTTCCTGCATAGTGATAGAAACAAAATGTCAAAATTCTACCTTAGACCTGCGATGACAACAACAACACTTTGCTATCTACCTGTCACCCTGTAGAACCATGGCGAAAGTATACGAGTTTCATTGGCCTTCAAAGTGAAATATAGACTTTGTGATATCTCTTGCAAGTTTTTGCTGATTTTCGCAAATAAAAAAGGCAAGCACTGGAAAGACATTTCCACGAGAAAGTGATTCCGTTTCAAGGTTAGCTACCTGCCTGGCCTCCGCTCTGCGTGGCCTAGGCTATTTCTCAAAACAGCCCAGAACATTGAGTTGGTGTGCAGCATGGCCAGCAATCGAGGACATCTGAGAGTTGTAATTTTTGTACTCCTCCGAGGTGTGATTTTTGGCGTGCTGGGCCAAGCACAAGGAAGCCATCTGCAAAAAAACTGCAGAAAATGGTTGTTGTTTGATCCTTTGGTGTAATCTTTGTTTCTAGTCGAAGCTTGTTGCTGTTTGGAGCAGAAACGCTGAAATTGACTATTTTCTGCATGTACTCATTCATGTACTCATGTACTCAGTCATGCAGTCTCACTCGTATTTTAGCTCTTTTTCTGGAATGGATGCTGCTCTGCGCCCCTTGGTGAACATTTCCTGCGCTCGTGGAGCAGCTGAAAAGGACCACTGGTATGTCTGGTTCCTGGTTTGAAAGTGGAGAGTCGACTTTTGTGCCTTGAAAAAGGAGTAGAGAGCGATAAAGGTACGTCTGTGGCTGATTTTTGAGTGCTCCTCGTACATTTTTGATCGTGATAGAAATTCTCAGACCAAAGTCAGACCAAAGTCAGCGCGATGATGGTCGTACAGTTTTCTTGTGGATTTTTTGGTTGTTTCATCTCGTATCTATGTCAGCATCGTGATGGTGAAGTGGAGAGGGTGATTTTCTTCCTCTAGGCTTCGTTCGGCCGACTTTGCTTCGTCCTCGTTGAAAAGTGATCCTGAAAAAAAGGTCGATTCGCAAAATTATGTTGATTTTCAATGTACGTGATGACATGCGATTGCTGGCTATGTACATGTACACTGAAAAACAAAAAAAAACAAAAAAAAATCTCTATTGCTCAACCGCCTGGTTTATCTCTATTGCTCAACCGCCTGGTCATCCCTACTTAGTAAATCGTTAATGAGTACCCTGGAAGTCCACAATAAGAGGATACTCAAAGTCCTTTTCCGCAAACCATCATACTTTCCTTCTGCCGAGCTGTATGATATGTTTAACACCTTCCTTATCTCTAGTCAAGCGGATCGAAAACTGTGTATTGTTGTTCATTCTATTCGTCTTGACAAAGCCCCGCCACACTTGCGTAAATATAAATGGTTTCTTCCCACTCGTCCTACGCGCAATCCCTGCACTTTACCTAAAGCCCGAACCTCAGCTTATACCAGATCTCCGTTTTTTGCTGCCTATTCTCTCTGGCTGGCCCTGCCTCTATCAGTAAAATCGTCTTGTACGCTAAAGGATTTCAAGGCCAATATGAAGCTCGTGTTCTAATAACTGCTAGTTCTTCATCCACATTTGTTTCTCTTTGCCTCCAGTAATGTGTAATATTTATTTATTTTGCTTTGTTTTTGTTTACTGCCATGGCTGGCTACCGCCCCCCTCCCTCCATATTGGCCTATATTCTCTGGCCACGGGAAGGTGAAATAAATAAATAAATAAATAAAACTGCATCAGCGTCACTGTGAAATCACTTACTGAGTGCATTTGAAGAAGTTTCAGTTTAGATTGGAGCATAACCCTCACTTTGTCACCAACTTTGATGATCACTTGAGTGCTTTCATATATGTAGAATTCGATGAAAGGTCAAAACTAACTAAGTCTTCTGCATTGTTCTGCTGTGACTGATGATATAAATATAATTTGAAAGGGACAATGGTTACCTTAATTGCTTCTTGCAGTCGCTTGATGAACTTGTACATGGTTTCCATGAAGCTCTCAAGCTTGAACTGAGAGTCTTCCTCACAGAAGAATGCCATGAGTTGCTTGGACAGCTCCTGGATCTCATCCAATGGTTCACTCAGCTCCATTACCTTCACGGATGCACTCTGAACACAACATGACGGCAGGGTATACCTGAGTCACGTATAGCCATTTAATGGTCGGCTAAACAAATATCCAGTGTCCATCATGTGCATATGTGTGTTGGACAAATCTCGCATCCTGTATCTTTCTCACGAAGGTCGTGCATAGACAATTAATTATTTTATGAAAGAATGCCCAACTCCAGTGCCAACTCCAGACCAACAGACGGACACAAGTTATGCCAATTTTTGAAAAGTCGACAAGGTGACAACTACAACCCTACATATAGATCCATTATTGTCTGACGGTCGCTTAGCGCGTGAAACTCGAAGTAAGAATACATTTTCAACCTCTTCTTCTTCTTGTATCCATTGTGACAAGGAGACAACTATAACCCTACATATCTAACCATTGTGATTACTAATCTTGAATAATAGCTGTGCATGGCTTACTACCTATCTATACACTGGTACAGTCAGACCTCGCATAACCGCACACGTCTGTTCCCCGCACAAACAGCCAGATAGGCGAGGGAACCGGATAATCGAACACACATACTGTACGTATGCATGGCATATGCTGTAAATCAGTAACCAACGGGTTTCTTCCGCATGGCGAGGGGTCCGGATAAAAGAGGACCGGATAGGCGAGGTCCAACTGTACTGCACAATGTTTGGACCGAGCTAGCAGTGGCCAGACACGATGGCCGATTAACTTGACTCACCTCAATGAACGGCTTGGCAAGCTCCTGCAGGTCTTCAGGCTGCTTCTCCAGCGTCTTGCCCAGCTTCTTGATTTTGCTTTCCAACTGCTTAACTTTCCCATTCAAGTGGTCAAATGACAATCTAGCAAACAATGAGACAAGGAAATGCAGGCAACACAATGTCATCTTGTTTTGCAGCGATAATAGGGTCATGAGAAAAGATTCTCAGTCTCAACAGCCACAGAGTGAGTAGAGCGTACATACCCATAGCTGTGCTGGAGTGCATGATTTCTTGGAAATGAGATAAGGTGAGGGAAGAAGACACAACGTATCAATATGGTACATGCTTCACATCTGACCACTTAAGGATGGCAAGAATAGCCCCGGAATGGTGAATATGTCTAGAAAATGGAACTCAGCAACCTGTGCTTGATGCAATTATGTCAGACTTGTTTGCATTTCTGCCTTCTCGCCTATCCACATCGGGCTAGACTCTCAATAAAAGATGAAGAAGGCTTCTGTTGCACGTTACACTGCTCATAGTGAAACCAGCAGACACCATTTTACACTTACTTGGATGCCTTGGCCAGGCTTGGAACTTCATCGAACACCTGCAGCAGTTCCTTGCAGTTTTCCTCAGCATGCTGAATATGGCAGTCATTAAATCAGCAAAGACGGTGACCGATGGACATGATAAGACAACGCACAATTCGAATGGTTAATGTGCTCATTAATGTTGCTCTACATATGTTTCATGGTGGATGACAACTAAAGCTTTTGATCCACACAATGTGACAGTGGGGTATATAGAGAGCTGAGTCTTACACAAGGCAACACTTGGGAGAAGGATAAAAAGGTGCACAACATGGCTAGGTGGTGATCCACACAGTGGAGTACAAGTAGTATTTACTGTGGTCCTGCACAAGGTAACACTTTGGAGAAGGACAGTACAGCGCACAACATGACTAGGTGTTTACTCACACAGTTGAGTACAAGTAGAAAGTATTATTATTCTACTGTAGTCCTACTCAAGATGACACTTCGGAGAAGGACAGTACAGCGCACAACACGACTAGGTGTTGGTTCAAACAGTGGATTACAAGTCGAAATTAGCATTTACTGTAGTCCTACTCAAGGTACCACTTCGGAAAAGGACAATACAGTGCACAACATTACTAACCTCGGCAAGAAAGTGGACAAACGTGACACGTGGCTTGTTGGAACGTGTGTCATCAAACTTCAAAACACTCTCAGTCTTGAATCCACTAGCGTTAGCAGAGAATGTACCCTGCAGTAAAAAATATCAGGGACAAAGGCATTGGCACTATCTAATATCCAACACACATAGTTGCGGACAGTTCAAATACATGGTACAAACATGCCTAATTCAGGGTTGCCCTAACATTTCAGCACCAACACTTACAAATTTGAATATAACAGTCCACACTCGGCTGATTGCTTCTGGTGGAGGGTGAATATCACGTCTTAGTCCTACTTGTACTAAAGTGCAGTATTGTATCATGATGAATTATTGGAATTATGTCTATGGAAAGTTTGACGACAAGTGATCTGCATGTGCTATCACAAGCTGAAGCAACACAGTATCGTGGGGTTTGAAAACCAGGTCATTTGGGGGGAAAACATACTACAAACCGAGTGATTTTGTATGCAAAACCGTTTGTACGATGGGCAAGCTGGGACTTTGAGAACAAATTCCAAAATGTTGTCATTCTGTGAGCATCTGTGAAATCTAACTAAAGTTACTGTAAAACCCCTCTAATCCGGATGCTCATAAACCGGGCACGGCCATGTGTAGCGGTAGCTACTTAGAGTAGTTTCGCCTGAATCTTTATTGCAGAAGGGGGAACATTATCGGACACGGAAAAGCACAACTAACTACAAGGAGAGCAGAAACGAAGAGCGCTCTACACAGGAATCACTGTGTAGAGAAGACAGAGAGCGGAATAGACTACGGCGCTGCGTGCACACAACAGCGACCGGAAGCAGCGTGCCCAGTACGGGATGCCATGTATAGATGGAGCCCGAGGGCAATGCACTCAGACATGAATACGCACGCGCACCCGAGTACTGCATTCAGTGCGGGGACTGTGCCATAGAAGGGGAAGGGTTAGTGATGCGCAGCCAGCAAGTACAGCGGTACATGAATGCATGAGTCTATGGTACAGCAGGCAGGGTGCGGTTCTTACACACGTACGCACGTTAGATCAATGCGAGTGAGTGTAGGGAGTAGGAAGGAGAAACCAGGAGACAGACAATGCTATGCCTAGGGATAGAGTTCTGTCATGATGCTACTCATTACACTACATCTCCCCTAACGGAAAGAGTGGAAGGTCCATGTTCATATGGTCGAGATAAGCCGCTCAGGTGCAATGGCTTTGCGACCTGAACGCGTAGTGGAGGTGGCACTTGTGCCGGCCTCGGCAGCAGCTGGTGTGCCGTCGCAGCTCGCCACGGGAGATTCTCTGCCGCGTGTCCCGGTGGCCTCGGGCTGCAGGGCGATGGGGGCTGCTGGTGTCTCCACTTCTGCTGGGCTTGGCGGGAGTGGCCGGAGGCTCCTCGCGTTTCGACGTACGGTGGAGGTGGCTGTCTTGACATTGTAAGATCGCTCGCTGAGCTGTAGCTGTACCACTCCTTCCTGGCGCAGGTCTGTAACCCACACCCGGTCCCCCGCTGCGAGCCGACTGGGCGACCGGACACGGTGTCTGCGGTCGAAGTCCGAGGCTTGCCGGTCCTGCTGCTGAGCTTCTCGACGGCGAACCAGATCCAGGTCTGGCCAGGCTGGTGTCAGCTGGGCCGCGGGTGTTGGCACTGTGGAGCGGAGTTGCCGCCCCATTAACAACTGAGCAGGGGTGAAACCACATTGCAACGGGGTAGAGCGATACGCGAGTAGAGCTGTCGGGAGGTCGGTGGACTTGCGGAGTAGCTCCTTGATGGTGCGCACTGAGCGTTCTACCATGCCATTGCTCTGCGGGTAGCGAGGTGAGCTGGTACGGTGCTCGATATCGTGACGGGTCAGGAAGAGTGCGAACTCCGAGCTAGCAAACTGCGGCCCGTTGTCCGAAACGAAGCTGTCTGGGAAACCGTGCCGCGCAAAGTGCATGTTGAGGGCCGCAATGATGGCGGCGGAGGTGGTGGTGCGGAGCTGATCCACTTCTACAAATCGGGAGAAGTAGTCAACCGTAATCAGGTAGTCGATACCATCCAGTGTGAAGAGGTCGGCCGCAACGCGCTGCCATGGGCGGTCTGGGAGTGGCAGAGGGTGCAGTGGAGCTGCGGGGACCAGGCGTGTCCGGCTGCAGACTTCGCAGTTGCGGACTGTGTCGGCGATCTGACTGCTAAGCCCTGGCCACCACACTGCTGCCCGGGCACGGGCACGGCACTTGGTGACGCCCTGATGACCCTCGTGGATTGCACGTAAGACCTCGGACTGCAGGGACGCAGGTATGACTAGCCGATCGCCGAAGTACAGGCAGCCATCGGCGATGGAGAGGGCCTGCCTGGAGTGGAAGTATGGGTGGAGGTTGTCCGGGATGCTGTGCTCTTTGTCGGGCCAGCCGGCGGCAACGAACTGGCGCACCTGAGCGAGGATGGCCTCATCGGCTATGGCGAGGCGAACACGGCTGCAGAAGTCGGGCGATGCATACTCAGCCGAGACGGCGGACACATGGGCTTCGATGTCGTTGATGACGTCGGCCATGGTGGAGGTTTCGGTGCTGTCGTCGCCGGGAGCCCGGGACAGAGCATCTGCAACTACGAGGCGTGGACCCGGCACGTAGACAGCTGTCACGTCGTATCGGAGCAGCCGCATGAGCATTCGCTGGCACCGGAGTGGCGTGTTGTCGAGGTCCCTGGCGTTGATCAATGGCACCAGAGGCTTGTGATCGGTTTGCACCTGAAACGGACAGCCACCCTGGAGGTACTGTGCGAAGTGGTCACAGGCCCATGTCACAGCGAGCAGCTCCTTCTCAATCTGTGCGTAGCGCTTTTCGGTATCGCTGAGAGACTTGGAAGCGTAGGCGACTGGGCGCAGCTCGCCGTCGTGCATCTGTAGTAGGGTAGCTCCGAGACCATAGCTGCTGGCATCAGCACTGACCGTGGCAGGCTTGGCTGGGTCGAAGAAGGCGAGAGTGCAGGCTTTAGCGACGAGGGACTTCAACTGGTCGAGTGCCGCCTGTTGCTGGGCGTCCCACAACCAAGCGACGTCAGTGCGGAGCAGTGCACGGAGAGGTGCGGAGATGCTGGCCAAATCGGGAATGAACTTCCCCACATAATTGAAGAGGCCTAGCAGCCGGCGTAAACCGGGGACATCAGTAGGAGCAGCCAGTTGCAGGATTGCCGCGACACGGTCAGGATCGGGCTGGACCCCGCTTGCACTGATCCGGTGGCCCAGGAATTTGACTGTCGGCTGGCGCAAATGGCTCTTGTCAGGGTTCAGAGTCACGGATGCAGCCGCTAGCGCCTCCCGAACTTGTTGTAGAGCCAGGTCATGGGCTTCAATGGTAGCACCGTACACTAGAATGTCGTCCATGAAGACACACACACCCTGTATTCCCTCCAGTATGGCCATCAGCCGACGCTGGAAAATCTCGGGCGCCGATGTGATCCCGAATGGAAGACGTCGGAACATGTAGCGGCCGAAGGGTGTGATGAATGTGGCGAGATGTTGGGAAGAAGCGGCGAGGGGTACTTGCCAGAAACCCTTGCGTGTGTCGAGCGTGGAGAAGACCGTGGCTCCGGCGAGCTTGGCAAGTGTCTCGTCCACAGTCGGCAAGACAAAGGACTCACGCTGCACGGACGCATTCAGACGCTTGAGGTCGACGCAGATCCGGACGTCTCCTGATTTCTTGCGGACGGCCACCATTGGGGCGCACCACTCAGTGGGCTCGGTTACGGGCTCGACGATGCCAGTGTCCACCATTCGTGCTAACTCGGCCTTTACCTTCTGGAGCAGCGGGAAAGGCACCCGTCGAGCGACTGGGCAGTGATATGGCTGGGCGTCGGGTTTGAGCCGGATGGTGGCGGGCGGGCCTTGCATACACCCCAACGGCTCAGCACGCGTCGGGTCTGCCTTGATGTGGCCTATGCCTTGTCGGACGAAGCCCATGCGGATGGAGGCTTGTCGGCTCAGCAGATTGGCACCATCTCCAGCGAGCACGTAAACCTCGTGGTTGAAAACTTCGCCAGTGAGTGCCTGGCTGGCCACGGAAAACTGACCGGCCAGATTGAGCCGGGCGCCATCGGGTCCCATCAGGTTGGTGGATGGCCGCTTAAGTGCTGGGGCGGGCTGTAGGCTGGCAAAGGTGCTGGCGTTCATCACGGATGTATCCGCACCTGTGTCGACCTTGAACACCACCGGTGTTTGGCCGATCGTCACTGAGCGCATCCAGGGTCCGCCCTCCAGCAGGTTAGCATCGGTGACACCACCCATGAACAGTGACTGGCTCTGGTCTGGCGGCGACCAGCTGGCCGGCTGCACAGAGTGTGCTGACTGCTGTTGCGGTGCCTTGCTGGCCTTGGACAGGCACACCCTGCTGTAGTGGCCCATTTTACCACAGGAGCTGCACTTCTCAGACCGAGCAGGACACTCACGTCGGGAGTGTGTAGCCGGTTTCCCACACCATCTGCAGGGCTCCTGGCCTGTGCGGAGCGCTGGTGAGTGGTCGGGACGGCGCTGGCTGGGTGCGCTCGATCGTACTGCTGCTGCTTGCGGGGGTGCAGAGATCTCCAATTGGTGGCGCTGCGCCGCCACTTGTCGGTGCACCTGCTCGTAGTTCCTGGCGTGCGTAGCAGCCTTGGCCAGGTCTGGCTTGTCGAGCAGCTGGAGCTCGAGGGTGAGCTTCCTGTCCACCAGGTTGGCCATAAAGCGATCGCGGATGCGGTCATCGCGAGCGTCCTTGAACTCGCATTTGTCCGCGATGCGGTGGAGACGACGCAGAAACTCGTCCACGGTCTCGGATGGCGACTGGGTGGCGCGTTCGAACATCGTTCGTTCGTGGACGACGTTGGAAACGGGCTTGAAGTAGGCCGAGAGTTTAGTCTCCACTTCCTTATATTTCTCTCGATCACCCGCGTCGGCGAACGTCAGCTGCTTGAATACAGTGGTCGCCTGTGGACCCATCGTGTACAGCAGAGTTGCGACCTGTACGTCTTCGTCCTCTTTGTGCAGTTTCGTGACTTTTCGGAACTGGCGGAATCGCTCCAACCAGTCGTCCCATTGCGTCGGATCGGCGAAGTCAAACGTTCCCGGTGGCTGGAATCGAGCCATCCTGCCGTTGCGGAACAGGTTCGTTGCGGATCAATGTTACTAGTATTTTTCTTTCACTGATCCTGTTCACTGCGCCATGTAGCGGTAGCTACTTAGAGTAGTTTCGCCTGAATCTTTATTGCAGAAGGGGGAACATTATCGGACACGGAAAAGCACAACTAACTACAAGGAGAGCAGAAACGAAGAGCGCTCTACACAGGAATCACTGTGTAGAGAAGACAGAGAGCGGAATAGACTACGGCGCTGCGTGCACACAACAGCGACCGGAAGCAGCGTGCCCAGTACGGGATGCCATGTATAGATGGAGCCCGAGGGCAGTGCACTCAGACATGAATACGCACGCGCACCCGAGTACTGCATTCAGTGCGGGGACTGTGCCATAGAAGGGGAAGGGTTAGTGATGCGCAGCCAGCAAGTACAGCGGTACATGAATGCATGAGTCTATGGTACAGCAGGCAGGGTGCGGTTCTTACACACGTACGCACGTTAGATCAATGCGAGTGAGTGTAGGGAGTAGGAAGGAGAAACCAGGAGACAGACAATGCTATGCCTAGGGATAGAGTTCTGTCATGATGCTACTCATTACACTACACCATGTACCGGGCACGGCCATGTACCGGGCACAGCCATGTACCGGGCACGGCCATGTACCGGGCACGGCCATGTACCGGGCACGGCCATGTACCGGGCACGGCCATGTACCGGGCACGGCCATGTACCGGGCACGGCCATGTACCGGGCACGGCCATGTACCGGGCACGGCCATGTACCGGGCACCTTACTGACCCATATAGAGTCCAGAGTTACAAAAATTCAACTAAAAACGACCCCACAGACTATTGATTGACACAAAAATGTTTACGTGCATGCAGTAGGCATGTACATGTATGTTCCGAGTTGCGGGAAATTCCCAGTTACGGGCAGTGTTTGGTCCCAACCTGCCCGGATTAGGTGGAGTTTTACTGTAATAGCTGCAAACATTGTATTTCAGATAACTTACATGGTTGAGGAAGTTACCAAGCAGTAGCAGCAAATGAAACAGCTTCTGCAAGCACTCTGATGCCAGCAGCTCTGTCAACAAAGCACACCGTTAGCAAGGACACAACATGTTAGCAGTCACGACGTGCTAAACTAATCCTATCTGAATTTACGTCTGCACACATATCGTTCAAGTGGAGAGTGACACAGTTATCAAGTACTGCTCTGTCTTTGTAGTAACTATTTAGGGCTCGTCGCAAAAAGTTTTTTTGTCGTCCCTGAAACGAACATCGCTCATTTCGTACTCGGGCCCCTCTCCTCCCTCTGAAACGAACACAACTTGCTATGCTGGAGAACGAAAACCGCATGCAAGTACATGTCATATGAACAGTGTCGATCGACTTGCGATTTTGGCTCGCACCCCCCCCCCCCCCCTCCCCAACGAATGATGTTCGTTTCAGGGACGACAGAAAAAAAAGTTTGTGACGACGCCTAAAGTACAGTCTATCACAACCTTACGCCATTATTTCACTGAACATTTCATTTAATAATTGATAATTCAATGAAAATGCTGTGGTCAAAAAATTATTTTCAGAACATTTCCTCTGTCCATGACTTGAGCCACCTTACCTTTCATAGAGGTGAGGAGAGTGTGTATTTCTGGCTTCAAGAAGTCGATTCCCTCCTTGAACTCATGTTGCAGAATCATGATCTCAACTCGAAGGCCGATGCTGCATGCAGGGAATATCAGAGCATCGACAAATACACTAATTGATACTCCGCACACCAGTCCAGTCCAGTCCAATACATGTAATCAACATGAAATGTGTGTCCAAATGGCAGTTCCGTAACTATCGCCTCACATATAGTCCTAGTCACAGCTGTGCAAAGTGTATTGATAGCTCACATGCAGCCACAGGCCACCAATGCCACATGTGTGACATAAGTAAGGCAGGCCTGCATAGAAAGCACTGCCATCAATTGGAAATCACAGTTCATACCTTCCAAAAGCCTGTGTTTGCTTGTGGGTTGCATGTCCTCTTTGGTATTGCTGGATCCAAACAACGTGTTTCAACATTATTTTTATAATGGCGTAACATTGAATAGGCGATATTCAGGCTCCCAGATATCATACTGATATCCATATAACGAACAGAAAGAGCTGGCAAAGGTCTGGAAAGGGGCAGAAAATTGCCCATATGCACATTTACGACACCTGAATTCCACCCTATACCTTTGAACCTTGTCCATGGCTAAGAAGAGGTGTTCAGCTTCCCCCAGCTTGGTCTGATCTCCGGGATACGTACGGATTGAATCAAGCTGCAACACAGACAGGAGACATACATGAGTGATTTGCATTTAGCGACTGAGCGAGATGTCTGCAAGACTCGAGAAAGCAGATCCATTCAAGTCCTAACAAAATCCCTAATTAGGCTAATTTCCAGTACTTTGTTCTTCATCAATGCAGCCAGCATGCCATACAAGTGATTTGAATATTGCTGCAACTCAGTTGGTCAACACCCTTCAATGAATTTGTAAATAAATTCGGCCAAAGCCCAGGAGTCTATGTCAATGTAAACGATGCACTCACCCCCATACTGTTCTCATTTATCCTGTCAGCATGCAGGTCTCAGCCATTTTCTAGAGCATTTCTGGTACAGAATTGAAATCAACCTTAGCATCACGCACATACCGTAGACTCATCGGGCAAAACTCTCTCCAATCCTTTCAGCTGATCCACCTCCAGTTTGTCTACCTTCAACAGCTCAATCCAGCTGATGACTTCTGGCATTGGACTACACACCATACAATATGAACATGACAAAAGAAAAATAACAGTGAGGCATATACAAAGCCACATGGACTACAGACGATCAAGCGGAGGGATTGAAATTCAATAAAGGGGCACGTGATGTACATTATCATAATAAAATGTCCATTCATTTTAGGGAGGAAACAGAAAGTCACAACTCCTTGAGATTGCTATCAGTATGTGTGAAGCTTTATGTTGCATTGCCATTTATCCAAAAGCGGTTCCTATTCTTGTGTGAAACTCTCTGCCGCTACAGGCGTTGAGCAAATTCTGGGGTTAGAGTCAAAATAGTGTAACTATAATGGATGGAAGGATGGACTTTGTGTGAAACTCTCTGCCGCTACAGGCGTTGAGCAAATTCTGGGGTTAGAGTCAAAATAGTGTAACTATAATGGATGGATGGATGGACGGATGGATGGATGGACGGATGGATGGACGGATGGATGAATGGATGGATGGATGGATGGATGGAGAGAAAGCAAACCTTTTGAACTGGCGTGCAAAAATTCCAACTTGCAGAGCCGTCTTTCCGTCCACCAGAGACACCTATACATAGCATATATCAATATCAAATGAAATGACTGTTGTGAGTTGAGGAGTGCTGGATACAGCACCGTTTGGATGTTCTCCATGGTTCCTATGTTATTTGCAGTAATCAACAGTTCAATCCAGTACTGCATTGTCATTAGCACAAAAAGTATGAACAAAAGCCGACACACATCCATGCACACAATAATTATTACTGTTTGTGAATTTGTGGCACCTCTTACCGTTTTCGGTTTCTTTTCCTCAGTCTTTTTCTGTGCTCCACCGCTAGCTGCTGGCGGCTTTGCCGAGAAAAGAACTTCAATCGCCTTGTAGTGGTCATCCTTCAGGTCTACTAAGTCAATTTTCTTCTTCCAAATTGTTTCAGCTTGTGGCTGGTGAGTCTGTTACAAACCAGCCATACGTACAAATGACACGATATCCAGTGAGAAACAGAAAAGGGCAGCTTTGACTATTTGAGCCCTCAACAAAGCTGTACTTCCCTTTTCAGTGCTCGTCCCTCCACAAAACTCGAGGCCTGTGGCATGAACAAGAGTGCTGTCACTTTCAACCGTTGCAAAGTGCTATTGGTCGACAGTGCAGTAGATGATTGTAGGTCATCAAGACACAAAATAAAGAAATAAAACCTACACTACCCATGGCATTCTTGGAAATTTTCTTACCTTGTTTGCAGACAATTTGCTCCAGTTGAGTTTCTTCAGCTTAGTGGCTGGTTTCCGGCCTGCGGGAGTCGTCACAACGTTAGCCATCATACCAAACGCAGCCATCGAGAAGCCTGGTGGTGGAGGACCACCAGCACCTGGTGGAGGGGGTGGCCCGGGTGGACCCCCAATACCAGCCATGGGTGGGGGCGGAGGTGGACCACCCATTCCGGGCATGGGTGGGGGCGGAGGTGGACCACCCATTCCAGGCATGGGTGGGGGCGGGGGTGGCCCGCCCATTCCGGGCATGGGTGGAGGCGGAGGTGGACCACCCATTCCGGGCATGGGTGGGGGCGGAGGTGGACCACCCATTCCGGGCATGGGTGGGGGCGGAGGTGGACCACCCATTCCGGGCATGGGTGGGGGCGGAGGTGGACCACCCATTCCGGGCATGGGAGGCGCAGGCGGTGGTGTGACTTTATCATAAGCAGTACATGGAGGAGATGGTGATACAGCTGGTGGCTGTGGAGACTGAACCTCATTTGGTAACAAGGATGCATGGTCAGCCTTCACTTCACTTTCTTGATCAGTACCCATTGCGACCTCGACATTGATCAGTGGCGGTGATGACGTGTTTGTTGCCTCTTCACACTTCTCAAGTAGAGCAGCACCGAGGGTAGGCGGAGGCTCACTCTCTGGGGGACTGGACTGGGCCGTGCTCTCACTCTGCTCTGCTGCCTCCTCTGATGGCTTCACCAAACTTTCCTCGCCGGCATCATCGGCCTTTGCTTCCACTGTCTGCTCAATGGCGACAGCATGGCTTGCAGTGTCACTGGCCAATACACTTCCATTTATTTGTTCCACTTTGGACTCATCATTATCAGCTTCAATGACTGAAGAAGATGACGATGGCTTGGTGGATGGAATGCTCACAGTGACCGTGGATATATCATCCATTGCATCCTCAAATTCTTCATCGCTCTCCTCATCCGTGGAAAGCATGACCGATGCGCTCCTTTCCATTGATCGCATGGCTCTTCTTGTTGACATACGCTTCTGCAGCCTTCGGCCAATTGTCTTCGGACTTTTCTTTGCTGCAGGCTGTCCCTTAGAAGCAGCTGAGTCTGCCTTCTCTTCTTCCTTGACATGCTTCATCTAAATGGTAAAATGTTGCAAAACAAGCACACACAACCACACATACTCAAACATACACATGCACAGTCACACACAAGCGCACACACACGCACGCACGCACACACACACGCACACACACACATGCACACATGCACACACACATGCACTTTTTGAAGCAATTCAAAATACTGTTACATTTTGATTCAGAGTGAGATTATTCCCGTAGCTATGCAAAAGTGAAGTAATGTCTGGCGCTAGCCAGGGTCCACACAGCTTTAATTCCGTGTTTGTGTGTTTGTGCCGTCGGCATGCCTGGCGCTATCTCGTACCTGTCCCATACTGTACCATCAAAGACAGCTGGCCACAATATTCAAATAGGGCTTTCAAATGCAAGATCATAACATGAAGCAACTTGGAAGAATGAGTATGGATGCGAAGTGTATGGGGGAATGCATGCATGGCGATAGTGCGGGTTCGAATCCTAGGTTATGTCTTGAAAAATAGGAGAAATGAAAAATTTATAACATCTCTATGCCTTTTTTGCCTAGGTCATCAAGGTAGTAGACGTTGTCGTATTACCCTCGAATGCAAAGAGAACGTTGACTCTTGCTACGCAAAAAAAGCATAGCGTAGGGCCCTGAGCTTTCAAGCTCTCTCGTATCTTCAGCTCACGGATTTGTCCATTTGACTCTAGCAAAGATCATCTGGGCTCGGTAGTATTGGCGCACTAGCCAGTGGCTAGAGCGTATTAGCGCCGCATGAACATCTGCCTGCTGGCAGCTTGATTACACTAACCAATCACGCAGATTCACGGCGCCAATCTACAGCGCAGCTCCGAAATAGCGCCAAGAGAGGTTGCAGCTCAAACCTCGTAATTTTTCTGCTCCAAACTTTTCCCTCGTTGGTCTTGGCTTGAGTGTTACCTTTGTGAAAGTATCGTTTGCTGCTGTTGCCTGGCTTTCACAGTTTTGCTCCTAGCTTTTTTCTTCATGGCAGTATCAGATAGAGCAACTGATGCCAAACTAAACGAGATCACACCTGATGCCGATAGCTACTCAGAAGAAAGAACTCGGTGCAATGATACCGTGCAGTCATGGAAGAAGAAATTCTAGGGAGTTTTTAAGTCACTCACTAGTTTTTGCCTTACCACATTTTCAATGGCATCTTTCATCTGACCGACGGTCAAACGACACGAATCGTCCAGGTCAGCAACACTCTGCGCTTGCACAATGCGCTGCAGCATACGGCTGGCAATCTCCCACTTGGCGTTCAGGAACTGTTCCTCGGCACTGCTTAGCTCCTTACTTTCCTCTGCATTGCGCTGGTCCCCTAGCACCAGTAACTGCTGGAGCATACTAAGGAAGTAGCTCTCCTGCGCTGTGGCATTCACCTACAGCAGTCACCAAGCAAAGCAGTGAAAACTGTGTTGAACTTAAAGTACAATAAGAGAATAACAAACTTCTGTCTCCACACATCATCCCAGGCCACAAACCGAGTCTCGCTATATACTCAGTTTTCCTATTTCCAAAGACACCTTGTTCATGATGATCAGTTTCCTGTAAGCCGTGGACTGGTCACTAAAGACAGGGCATCACCGTACTTGTTAAGCATTTCTAGTTCAATGAGGTCATCCAGATAGGGATACAAATAATAACTGAAATTTGATGTGTTGCAAATTTGGGAATATGGCGGTGGTTATGTTTAGCAGTCCGAGTCAATTTTAGAGATGCTACATTGAATGGTGTGTAGGGAGAGAGCTCAGTATTTGGTTGCTCCCGATTGGCTAACTCAGACAATGTAGGAGTGGACCCAAGAGCTTCTTGAAACACTGGATGAACTCCATTGCGATGAAACTGGCTTTAAGGATGGTGTGTGCAGGGTTTTTCATGAGATGAAATGGCTGCAGTGGAGCTTGTGCACGTGTGAAACTGACAAAGACTCCAATTTAGCATCAATGTATTTTTTAGTGGACAGTAGGGGAATTGTGCTAGAAACACACACCTGGCAGAATGAAGAAGACGAGCGCTCTCTGCCAGAGCTTTGCAGCTTTGAGAGCATTGTGTGAGCAGGTATGTATTTAGCGTCATTCGCCAGACGTGTTTTCACCACTATTTCTGTATTTAAAAAAGCTGAGTAAGTCCGATTTTTGTCTCCTAACAAATTACATTGAAGATAATCTATACATGGATGCAGTGAATGGGATTTTCGGTCTTTTACCACTTGCTGGTGAGCTGATCTACTCACCTCCCACCGATTTAGGAGCTGTATCTGCGCCTTGATCCTTGAAGGGTGGTGGCATTCCTACGGATGTGGAAAACTCGGTTTCCAGCCGAGTCTCACGCGAACCGTGAAATTTTATTAATGTATGCTGTCATGCGCCTTCCTCATAGTTTTCTCTCACCTGGTTCTTGACGAATCGAAACACATGTGTAGGATTTGATAGGTCAATGCCCTCCGGTGTGACGAGACGGTCATGGTCTTCAGCGCGCTCCTTCTCAAAAATGTCCAGTTGAGTCAGGATTTCCTCGTCGGCTGAGAATCTGAGAGTCAAATGGAGACGAACAAAAATACATTATTTAAATCTGGCACCTAACTGTGCTAATTGCTCCAGCTTGGCCAAGTACATTATCAAAATAGGTCTAATGAGCACTGGCGGAAATTGTGTAGGGCAATTGCATGAATACATTTTAGTACCGAGTGAGTACTCTGTGTGTCTGCACTGTTTGTCGGAGCCTCGCATTCAACATTCAATAGTCTGTACCACCTGTATAGAGAGATATGACCTCTCCCTAGTGCTCGTGAACCAAGAGCAAATGAAAATGAACATGCTGCTGTGCTATGATATGATCTCCGGGGTACTTGAAATCAAGTTTCACTGTACCACAGACACAGAACAATGAACCTTGCTGAATACCAGTAAACTAGCCTTTGTAGTAGTAGTCTCAATACAGTTTGGACAATGAGATATAGAAGAGTAAACTAATGAGGAGCAAGAAATGCACAACCAGCAGGAGAGCCAAACACAAGAGAAGTCCCGAGCCAGTGAGAGCAGCACATCAAAAGTTCTGTCCTACGGGAAACGGCCTGTGTGACGTACATACAGCATGCAACGCATACAGTCATAAGTGTACAGTAGTGTACGCATAACGGAGTCCGAATATTACTGCAGCCTTCAATGGTGGAATGGTGATGAATGCCACAGTACAGAATGGAGCAAAACTTGAAACTTGCCAACTTACCTCAACGGCTGCAGCACTTTCAAGAGTCCCAGTCCTTCAAGACGACACCAGTTCACCCATAGCAATCACATGCAAAGGAAACAAGATCACAATGGGGAAATTTACAACAGTTACTGCTTCAAGAAAGGTCGATGTCATTTTTCCAAAGGATAGATAGAGGGCATGCGTCCATATCATCATTTGAAATACTGAGAGATCTGTAGAGGGTGGTGGCGTTCCTACGAATGCGGGAAACTCGGCCTCCAGTCTCACTGGCCATGATTGTTTTTGAAATAGTTTGCATGAAGTGTCTAAGCATAGGCACAAGCGCTGGCTTCCCACCCAAATAGCAATGCCAACTAGCCAGGTCTGTATGGTTCGCCACTCCACACAACACTTCAACATTCAAATTTCGGTAACTACCAGCACTGGTTTTCACGCCATACAAAGTATAAGCGATCGAGCATGATGACCTCTTTGGAATAAACTCTACAGCACCTTGTATTTTGTATTTATGGATTCTCCACAGGCCTTAGCCTAAAATATGTAGCTGCTAGTTTAGCCACAGCATCACACTTCTACTGCCATGAATACAGGAAACAAGACACATTAGATATAGTCTGTGGACAGAATTATTTCATCCCTTGAATCCATCAGTGCCACCCACACATACAGGGAGTGTGGAGAAGAAAATTACATTATGCTCACACACCGTCAAAGCACATAATAATTGTTATACGATAAGTTTCCAGTACCTATAAACTCATCGCGGAGCTCGAGACGATCCTCTAGTTCATCTTCGGTGTTGATGATGCAATTGACAAGTAGCACAACAACAGCGGTGTAGGGTTCAATCTCGCTATGCTCCAGCTCAGTGATGAGCGACTCAAAGCGATTGCGATTGCCAACAAGTTCCTGGAGTCAGAACAAAGAAAAATCAATCAAGATAATCAGCCACTGTGCAACAATAAAACAGGTGGATACTGGCAGATGATAGTGTCAACATAGCCTTTCACATAACAATATTTTGAAGTACATGGTTTGCCTATGGGGGGGGGGTCAAGGTCAAGGCGAGCATGACACAATGCTCGACTTTGTCAACCACTGAATTGATAAGACATTTCATCGAGTTCACTCTCATCCCGACTCTAACCTGATGGGCTTCTAGCGTGTCCAGAGCAATATCATAACCGTCGATGCTGTAAACACATAAACACGCCAGCAGCTCCAGAACTTGCTTTTTCACAAGAACATTCTGTGTGTTGAGTGCTGCAGTGGAAACACACACGCACGCACACGCGCGCGCGCGCACACACACACACACACACACACACACACAGAAACATACACACAGAAACATACACACAGAAACACACACACACACACACACACACACACACACACAGAAAACACCACAAACTTCCAAAATCGCTTACATGTCCATGATGATTAGAAGTTTTCCAGAAACCATCGTTGGCTTCCAAGCAACTGTGATCAAAAGGGAAATCCGAACATTGTGATGGCAATATACATCACAGCCAAATTCCCATGGTTACTGACCTAACTGGGAAATCATAAAAAATGAAATTTCCCATGCCGCTAACCTTTGGCCAACTGCCCGGTGTACTGTCTGGAGTTCCTGATCAGGAACTCGAGTCCAGCACGGCAATTCAAGACATCCTTCACGCACTGCACACACTCCATTTGCTTGACTGCCAGATAGATGCTGGTGCCGTGCTTAGGAAAGATGGCCTCCAAGGCGTCGAAGATAGCCTGCATTGAACAAGAGAAACAAATACTAGTACCTTCACCAACAGCACCAATACACACAATCAATTCAACACAAGCTGTGTTGCTAAACCCTTGCGCAGAGTGCTCAATCCCACAAGGGCACAATCAATTCACAAAGTGAAACTTCAGGCAAGTTTTGGTAGATGTCCTACTACGCATATTACGGTGTATTACGGTATAGCTATTTGAGCCGCGCCGAGCTAAAAAGCATTTTGCCAACAATCGAGAAAAAATCACCAAAAACGTCACAGTTGGTAAAATTCTACTCGAGCGCAATCGCGAAAATATTTCACTTTCAAGTTTGCAAGAAGAAGAAGAAAGAGGCCTTTTTTGAGCAGCACTTCTTCAGTGTTTACTTTTTCGTCGTTGTGGGGATGTCTCCGAGCTGCCAGAGATCGTAATGGAGCGTTCTAGAGAATGTGGAGGTGAGCAGGATGACATTCTGGCTCCGTGTGCGCCCAACCCTACTGGACGAAGAAGACTCACTCATTCATAGTGGCTGTGTTTCACATCGTGGCCACGGCTAGAGCGGCTAGTATACATGTAGCAGTGGGGAGACGTCTAGAAGCCTTGCGACTATCATTCTGACAGGCTGCCTGGTGAGTTGACTCTTGCTGCGATGTTTCACTTTGTTTCAGCTACTAGAACCTTCAAGTGTTCATGACGTGGCGTACCGAATTCCAAAATTTCCTCATTTCAAGGAAATAGTGCCACACGACGAAGCGATGCATTGACTCTACCTGGTAGCATATCGTCCCATGGCGCCTTCTACCACTATCCTTGTCAGGGAAGGAGAATGAAATGGACTAGGACGCACAAAGAACCAGTCCCGCTTTTTAGCGGTGTGCAGTCTGCTGGACCTACGGTAGTTGCAAGGGCATTACACCACCGGTTTGGTTTGGGCTTGGTTTGGTTTTTATCATTTCAGTTCGTTGCCTCGACAGTACAAAGTACAAAATTTATATCAAGAGGGACGAACGAAAAGAGAAAGTAAAACAGATCAGAAAGGTAGATGGAACTGGACGAACAAAAAGAGAAAGTAAGACAGAGCAGAAAGGAAGATGCAACTGAAAGGAAAGAAGAAAGGAGAGAAACGAAGAAGGAGTGTGGACTGGGCGGATTTATTAACCAGCTGCCCGCCGGAGTCTTCTCTGGTCCTTTCTGCACCAAGAACTTGCAACACTTCAAAGTTGCAGCCAACCGCTATTTGAAGACCAACGACTGGTCGTGGGCACATGATCATCTCTGATCATCAGCATCATATCTGCCTCACCCCATGACTTCCAAATTCCGCTCCACATACTATTCCCAATAACGTCTGTTCTTCTTTTCTCTCCTTCTCCTCCTAGCACTGTCTGTATGTACTGTCTCTCCTCCTAACATTTCGTATCATGTACCTGTCACTCCTTTCATTTTTCTTCTTTTTTTTGGTGCGTTTTATGTCCCCATGACATCGAGACCTCAGGTCGGCTGAGGGCAAAAAGCCTCACCATCACTATGCTCCCACTATGCAATTTTTTGTCTTTGCCTGTGAGCTGTGATCATTGTAGAAAAATTAAAATAAAAAATAAAATGAACCACTACTAGAGCGGGGTAAGACGCCAATGGAGTTCGATCTCTGGCACAACACTACGAGCTACATGAAAGGATTAATTCATGCTGGCATAGGTGATTGGAGAGAGAATGACGGATTGTCTTGGTAAGATGCGATGTTTCCCAGTCCAGCGAAAATATACTTCAAAGTAGTCACAACATCATTGAAGGAAATGAAAATCCGTGTTGCGTAATGAAATTACATGAGACACATAAGAGTTCGATCAGTTTTTTCTTCTTTCTTGGATCTTCATATTGGAACATAAGTGCTCGTTCGTCTTGTATTGCATGCACATGTGCTAAGTTTTGTCTCCACTTGGTGTCCCATGTTTTTTGGAGTTCAGGGAGGTTTTAACTTACTTGGTGTCATTGATACCAGGCATTCTGTGACATGTGCACAATGTATGCTTATTTATGGCGCATATACATTTCAGATGGGCACCAAAATGTCCATGATGGAATTTGGATAGGCATCACTTTGGTATGAAAAAAGAATTTTTCAAAATTTATGCCTAAGCCCCCATTTTGCCCCCATTTTGCCCCCATTTTGCCCCCATTTTGCTTGGCTCGGCTCATTTGTTAAAAGTACCCTATGGAGAAGGTTTTATTTTGATAATGCTAAAAACAATGTTGCTCCCAGCACGCCATGACAATAAATAACCGCTGCAGGCACTCACCTCCAAGCCTTCGCTCTCCAGAAAGCTGACAATCCACTCAGGGCTCGCATTCATCAAGCGCTTGTGCAGTGCCGTGAAGCTGGTGGAGCGGCGAAACAAGCTGACACATAGCTCTGGATCGGCTTCCATGAGGTTTGCATTGCTGGAACTGCGCTGCAGTGCAATGGGTTTGAATGGAAAACAACAGAAGTTAAAAAATTGTTTCTCGAAGGCACATTTTATCAAGTTGGTTGTGCCAATGGGAAACACACGCTTCTTGCCGAACTTGACACTTGACTGACTCACGACTCACGACTGCCATCCGGAGCACACGAGGAGCACGTCGCACCTTCCACTCGGCAACACATTTTATCTTTTACTCAATTCAGAACGGTCACTGGAAACTTAGGGTCGGATGATACATGTAGGTTACCTGTTCCGTTTCCATGGTGATTGTAGTATATTGCTGGATGTGTGGCTCTTACGATTATGGCATGGTTAGTTTGCTGTAAAGTTTGCCATTCTGAAGACTCACACACTTTGTGTGTTCATAGAGTGAGAGCCCACAACAGAAGCTGATGGAAAAAGAGTGACCAAGACAATAGACCAGCTGAGCAGCTCTAACAAAATGCCAGAAAATGATGCTGGATTGTCTCCCGCAGTGTCTCCATTAGACCTATTGCAGTATGGTAATGCCTGCCCGTAGAGAACCTGTGGGCATTCAAGACCCACAAGAAGCCTCAACAGAAACTGTAGCTGCTCAGGAAACCTCCTGCCATTTCATATCCTACTTTTGCTGCAAAATGCAATGTTGGCATAATCTGCAGATCTGAAGAAAATTCTACAGCCCCGACTTGAGGAACCCGGATTGGCAGGATCATCATAAGCCGGGATACGTACAGGTCACTTCTAACTTTAGAGAGGCCACTCTAGGACAATGAACCGGATGTGATGCTTGGAGCTTCTAGCCTCTTGTCAAGTGCATGACTGTGGAGAAAACTGATTGAGATGATGACGTCCTTGAGGGTATACAATGTATAGATATCCTACTGTACGTGTAGTAGTAAAAACTGACGGGTTCGGAGTACAATCAAAGTTCGACATGAAAGTAAGTTACTTGTCTCACTGTACACCGGAGGCTGATTGGCTCCCTTTCACAACATCAGCTGGTCTGGCGCTTTCACAAAAAATAAAGGGTACGGTAGTGACCCACATTTAAGGCCATGCGTTTGTAAGTGATTTTTTGGCATATTCGAAATTTTGCTGAAGGTCGATTGGTCTCACATAATACATTGTATGTGCATACGCTTGTAATCGAGTTTCAAGTATGGAATTAGGAAATTGAACATTAAATCCTGTAAAGATGGCATCATGGTGGCGCCAGTGTGCAGCGGGATTGGGCTCACTTACAAGCCCATGCACTTATACAAATGCATGTGAGGGTGTGCGTATGCTCGGATATAGAGACATGCGCTTCAATGTGCGTCACCACGGGAAAGCAGCAGCAGCAGCATTCGGCCCTGTACACAGTGCACACAGTGTACCCAGTGCACACAGTGTACCCAGTGCACACAGTGTACCCAGTGCACACAGTGCACACAGTGCACACAGGGGCATGGGAAGATATTTTAGGGTGGTACAATCAGCGACCTGTACAATTTACTCTTGGGGTTGGGGTGGCGCCTTTGCCGGAATTTTTTCGAAACTCAGAGCCCAAATCAGTGCATTTTATTGATTCACGGGGTGCCTGGGACAAAGAGTGGTACGGTCAATACCGTAGTGACCGTAGCGTTTCCGACGCCCCTGCTACAGATTTTCATCAAGCACACTGTAGTGAAGAGTTTGGGTTGAAGGTATCAAGCTGTGCAAAGAATGATACCAGCAGAGGCCATTGCCATCCACCATGATCCAGGATCCATGCCACTGTGAATGCTTCAGCAGGTGGCACTTCCATCACACTTCCAATGTCTTCAATCGAGATTTCAATACTTCTTTTCAGACAACACATGCTAGAACTTATAGTGTGTCGTGTGAACCTCAAGTGGATCAAGTCATTCTTTGGTGGAGGTGGTGGTGGTGGTGGTGGTAGTGGTGGTGGTGGTTGTGGTGGGATTTGCGGTGGTTGCCGGACCAGACATATTTGCTTCTCCCACGTACAAACATGCCAAAGGACAAGGCACGTTGTGGTGTAATGGATGGTCACCTTAACCACAGTGTGCCGGAGTGGTTCACGACCAATACGTGTCATTTAACTGCTTGCAATTCGAAACACAAACTCCAAGAGCTACACCTAGCATTGCACACACAGACTCAATGCGGCCAATTTGTGGTTCCACACACACACACACCCATAGGAGAACGTTGGTATCGCAGTGACATCGGGAAGGTATTTTACAGTGGTATGGTGAGCCATCTGAAGTACAATTTACTCTGTCCCTCTGACAATTTTTCCAAATTTAGAGCCCAGATAGGTGCATTTCATGGATTCGCTGGGTACGTGTGACAAAACCAAACCCGAGTGGGCTCATAAGCTTACCTTTTCCCTAATGCCAGACTCGGTCCTCATGCTCTTGAGTGCTGCAATGTGAAACCTTCCTTTTGCCTTACTGGCGTTGGCATCAAGTCGCACATCAGGACTGTCACTACCATCAACTGAACTCTCCAAAACAGCTGTATCCTTGCCATAGGCAACAGCTGTATCCTTGTCATAGGCGACACCGATAGCAGTTCCATCCTGACTCTCATCCTTGCCGATCAAGTAATTCCAAGCTTGGAACATTTTCACCAACCTAGATGTTGTGAACTATGGCCTGCAAGTCCTGACACCATGGAAATTGTTTCATTTGGCCAGGGTTGTACAAAAGAAAACTAACTCTGTACACTCCACCTCCTGAGCTGCAAATTCGGAATGCTGCCAGCACCAACTTTGAAACCTCCTTTCTCCCTGCACCTATATGTCCACACTGGGAGGCTCACAGTCTTGGGTGTGCTGTGCCTGTGTCTAGTTCTACAAATAGTCACAGAGCAGTCCTGAACATCTTGTTTTGACTGAGCCAGAGCCCACCGGGATATTCTTTGCCAAGGCTGGCATTGGATGCGACCAGGAGGCAATCCTACTAGAACATGATCCATGCTCTTGCTATCATCCTTGCCAGTCTTCCACAGGTGACACTTCGTTAACACTTTCAAGTGCCTGCTGGTGAGATTTCAAGTACTTGAGTGCACAACACGTGTAGTGTGTTCCCTGATGCTCAAAAAGATCATTCTCTTTTCCAACTACCACTTCTAGCACTAGTGCCAGTGTTAGATGCACACTGGGTGAAGTGGTGACTGCCTAGAGTCCTAACCACTCAGCTGATCAACAAGTACTTGGATTCATTGTCATTGTCCTAATGCCAACACAGCAAGGGCATGTGTCCTGTAACTGTGGTCTTTGTAAATTGTAAGCCAAGGCTGTCCCAAACTCAAACCATCAAGTGAGTATGTCTATGTGTATTTCCACTTACTGGCAAGTAGATAATGACACTGACAGTCAGTAAGTAGTTATTCTCTGATCTCAGCAACCTGTTCTTTTCATCCTCTGACTATACTAGTGACGTGCATGGATTTCTCAGCTCGCCTGGGCGCAGTTTTCTCCTCCAATGATCAAATTATTATCGAGTCCGGCAAGAACATGAATATAGTGTCACTGATGAATCAGCGTCATCATGGTCATCATGGTCATTGCAGAGCTAGAAAAAGTCACTTTTCTCATGTGCACACGTCGCCAAAGGACAGACTGTGTTGTGGTAAAGTGCAAGTACAGTGTGTGTGCTGGTGCACTTTTCCTACTTCTGTTTTCTAATGAACTGACGTGATAGACAGATAGTCCATCAAAGCCAGTTACGCAGCATGGCATTACTGATGTGCACTCCGGGAAAGCAATGCGGCAAATTTGTGATAGTACCGCTAACAATGCGCTCCCAGGTTGACGGTCACGCTTACTATCCTCCACTGTTTACACACAACAACCTCCAGAAACAAATTTCCAACAGCATCTCGAGCTTACCCTTCCGTCAATGGTCGACTCGGCGGTTTTTAAGCTCCTTAGCGCAGCGATGTGAAATTTCCCTTTTGCTTTGCCGCCGCTGGCATCAGCTTGGGCACCGTTTGGCCCATCAGCCGAGCTCTCCAAAACAGCTTCAACGTTGACGTCGGCCTGCCCGCTAGCCGTCTCATCCTGCTCCTCGTCCTTCCCCATCAAATAATTCCATGCTTGGAACATTTTCACTGCCAACCTAGCTGTTGTGAAAATACAGCCGGTAGGTTCCAAGCACCAACTGTCTTACTTCATTTGGCCAGGTTCCAAGCACCAACTGTCTTACTTCATTTGGCCAGGTTGTACAAAAACAAACTCCGCGCACTTGTACTTTGGTTTCGCCTCCTTGACCTGCAAATCTGCTGAAAATTGAAATAATTGCCACACAACAAACTTACTTCCCAGTTTTAGTACTGCACAAATCATCAGCGCACGCTTTTTTTATCTCTCTCCTCCAGTCATACCATGGGGCCTGGATCTGCCGGGAGAAATCCTCTATCACCACCCTCGAGCAATGTAGCACGAAAATTCGGTAAATGTGCTGTCGATCGTTGAATGCCTCGTCGAGGGTAGAAGCGGAGACCTTGGGTTTGGTGTTTTTGGGCCTGCCAGTAAACCTGAAATATTGACACCTACCTACGCTTCTTGATCTCGTGCGGGTACCCGGGCAGGTAGAACTGTCACCTGACATGACATAGCATGGCATGGGCTCCTCCGCCGAGCAGTCAGACATTTCGTACTAGAAATAGAATGCGAGAAGCCTACATGTACCATGTGTACTGTCCTACCTTACTCCTTAGTGACAGTTTTTGCAATCTCTCTCTCTCGGTACCAGGGTACGGCTAGCCATCGGACCATCGCTATGCCCCCGCATGTAGATCTAATCTAAATGACACGATCTCCGTCATTGTAGATCTTGCGCAGAGTAGTGTGAACGTGTCAACCATAAACGCCAAACACGGAGCTCGCCACAGTACATGGACAACAACCTGTTAGTGTTACACAGTGGTGGGCCTACATGGTCCGCTATAATCGTAGATTCCGCTAGGACCCGCAGGGTCCGACGTGGAATCGGGGTTACACGAGGAGTGAAGGCGAAGAATGTGATAGTCAATGGTTTTAGACCGCAAAATTAGTTCATACATGTACATGTATTATCTAACTAAGACCATGATTGAGAAACAGAGGGTAACAGGTTCAAGTCCTGCTTGGAAGCGGAAGGATTTTTTCCAGCCGTGCTGTGACCCACTGGGAACTCGTGGCCTGGCACGAGGAGAACATGGATGCAGTGAATGGGATTTTCCGTCTTTGACCACTTGCTGGTGAGCTGATCTACTCACCTCTCACCGCTTCAGGAGCTGCATCTGCGCCTTGATCCTTGAAGGGGTGGTGGCGTTCCTACGGATGCGGAAAACTCTGTTTCCAGCCGAGTCTCACGCGAACCGTGAATTTTTTTGTACATGTATTTCTCTGGTACGAAGCACATCCAGAAACGTGAGCAGGCTATTCCTGGGACTGTAATGTCAATGAAAACAGGAAAGGCCAAGTGTAGATCTGCTCATCTGGTATGTTTTTCCTACGCATATTGATAGCCGGGTCCACAGACTCTGTCGTTTCCTTTGGAATGCTGGAGCTGCCTATGGCATGCAGTATGCGCATGGCTAGGGCCCGAATCTAACAGACAGTAATTTTAGTCTGTTTGTGTTTGACACATGACATGCTGAAGAGTGACGTTCTACGTGGACCTAAGTCCTTGGCAGTACAAACTCTGCAGAGCATCGGAGTCATTTCTATGCCATTGAAGTATGCTGTCGTGTGTTGACTTCTTGTCATCGCTGACAACATCTTTGTTCACACCGCCACCCGGTACCCACCAAGTAACAACTAACTTACTTGCCATCAGTGAGTTTGTGAACATTGCAGCCGTTGCTCAGCGACAGCGCCACCGCGACTGCACCTACGCAGTCCACCGCTGAAGCCTAAGAAGAGTAAGATAGGCTACAGTCATGTCAAAACCTTACTCCTAACTGCTACTCGTAGGAAGAGTCCATATCGTTGACCGAAATGCGGTTGATTTACACAGTCATATACATGTACAATACACATCGATGTTGAACCATTCCATTGAAACGCGTGGGTCAGCGTGCAACCACACACCCGAATGGCCCGATGTATGTGTGGGCTGTGCACTCTCTGAACCAAAAACACAATCCTGCAGTCAAATTCCGGCAGAACGCTGTGATGGCTGGATAATTATTATGTTGCAGTGCATGTGACTGCCTCGCACAAATGCAGATCTACCGTACTTAACAGTGTGTTGCTTTGAAGAGAGAGAGAGAAAAAGAACTTAAACTTGGTGAAGTATGACAGTGTAGTTGGAAGCGGCGACGCCATGTCCTGGAGTGCTGGCAACATCTGATGCCGATTTGCCAGCACTTGCAGCATCCTACATCATTCATGCACGTCAGCATCTCTGAGGTAGGGGTAGCTGAGGTCTCCAGCAGCTATCGTTGAACAATTCCCTGGCCTAGCTGGTATCGTATGTGCAGCAAGCAGACCATCGGATACACAACATTATGTACATGTAAAATCAAAATCAATGGCCTGTGTTTAATCTACATGCACTATGGTATTCCTTTTTGAATCCTGATGTGCTGATGTGATTGGGCGATGACCATCCGTCTCGGTCAAGCAATGATGCTACAAATGAATGTCGCTCAGTCAGATGCCAATGATAATAATATTTATCATGATCATCCATGAAATACTTATCACACTGAAAATGCACATTAGTGTAGGCCCCCATACATGCATGTTGCTGGAGGAGCTTCCACGTAAGGAGTTAACTATGAAAGATCCACCGTATAGTTCCAATTCAACAAAAGTAGAAGACCATCATCAAACGGATCATTTGTTGTCTGACGGTGTCAATTCAGGAAAAGGACATCGGAAGCATCCACTGATCTGACCGAGGGGTGATTTGTGTACAAAACGTAGATTGGTCTCTGCTATTTTGCAATGGCGATACTAGGTTAAACCCGGGGAAGGACCTGGTGGAAGACCCAGGCAGCGGAACCAGTACTCAGGTCGGCTCCTCAGTCCTGTGTTTCTCCGACAAACTCAGTGCTCTCGGAGCTACTGACATATTCCACTCATGTTGCCTGTGACCCTCTTCCGCATGGGAACAGGATCCCGATGGTGGTGGGATTACGCCAGTAACATATCCACCCTCTACCGCCAGCATTTCAGCCAATACAGCCGCCACCTTTTGGATGATATCCGGAAAATGCGTGCACATTACTAGGGCCTGTGTTCAATTCACTCAGCCCATGAGTGCGCACTTACCAAAACGCCCGGAAGATGGAGAGTAATGTCTGATATTACAAACATTGCAAACGCTCATGTTGCCTTGCACATCCCACTTATTATGGAGAGGAAAACGTCAACACTGGTTTGGAAGTTCAAATCTTATGTCAACCTGAGCTTCATGTTTGATGCTTGTACATTCCAGGGCGAAATGTTCGTCATTCTAGTGACTTTACTTGTGGCAATGGCCACAACTTAACATCTGCCATACATGTACATGTACACAATCATGCGCGTTGTTATCGATCCGAACCTTCACAAGTCCTGCACTCCCTTGAACCTGGCACCATTCTCCACAGAGTCTCCAGCTCCGACGGACGGTAAACGATAATAATATTATTGTATTTGTGAAGACTGCACTACATCAAAGGGCCTCCCCAGATCACAGCCGTTCTGCCACAAAACAAGGCCGCCCACTTACTCATATTGCTTTCACGACACCAGCTACTTGAGGATCACCAATGTGACCATGGCTTCAGTTGCAGTGGACAAACCATCGGACAGCCCAGGGTCACCTCCTGCGATCCTTGCCCTTCAGCCCAGGGTCACCTCCTGCGATCCTTGCCCTTCGTTCCCATCACACTATAGAACCCCGGCCCTACCTTCAAACTTCCTAGATCAAGAGCCTCATCCAAGAGACACTTCCAAACCTTCAAGGTAGAGACGTATGTAGGTACATGTACCTAATTACCGGTATCCAAAATAACTAGCTCTGCTCCACACAAAACATGTACCTGGGCCGCTCGTGAGAGGAATTTACTGCCCTTAAGGCTCAAATACCAATGCGTCCACTCAATCCAAAATTAGTTTAACGTTCAAGTTATCTTGCTTACCCTTCTCTCCATGGCCGACGGGGTATTCATGCTCCTCAGTGCAGCTATTTGAAATTTCCCTGCCATTCTACCGGCGCCGGTATCAGCTTGGACGACATCCGACCCATGAGCTGAGCCATCCATAGCCGTTGAGTCTTTCTCCCCGTTAGCTGTCCCGTTCCCATTTTCGTTCTTCGACATAGAGAATTCCGTACTGGGACTTTGTTCTGCAGTCAGCTACGAAATAGCTTGGAAACGCTACCACAACACACACTGCCTCCATTGACCAGTTCCTATGCTAAGAAAGTAACTCAGTGTACCCCACTCCCGAACAAATTCCCGAAATCTGAACATCCAGGCCCGATTTCGAGCTTGAGTACAACCAGTCGACGCAAGAATACTGCGTGAGAGATCAACAGTCTCTCCTTTATCACCTCTTCAGATTGGGAACATGATCCTGATAGTGGAGAGCTTATACCCCCAGTGATATGTCCAGCCTCTATCGCCAGCGTTTCAGCCAGCACATCCTCTGTCACGTAGTCTACTTCTAAATGTACTTCAGTAAGATAATATCCGGAAGTGTCAAGGCTAGGTCCTGTGCTCGGCTTTGACAATTCTCTCAGCCCCAGAGTGCGCACCTATCAATACTGGCCGACAGCCGAGCAGTAACGACACCAATCCGGAAAACGTTCGTGGTTAGGTGCATCTCATTCTAAACTCGCACCGACTTGTCGAACGAGTCGCAAGTCAGGTGTACTTTGGTGCTGACTGCGCCGAACTGTCACGTTTGTCGCAAGTCTGGGTGTGCACTGGATATGGCGCTGGTTTTGTCGGGTGCTACCCCAGCATCATTTTTTGCTTCCATTTCTGTGCCTGGCACAGCAATATGATTTGTTTGCCACAAGCTAAGTTGCTAATATAGCGTATTGACTATTGTTTGGCACATCGATGTCCCAACTACAGTTGGGGCGGGCGTATTCTACCCCAAAGAGTATATCTGGCGCCCTGGACAAGCAGGTGCCTTGTACTATTCCCTAGTGCGAATCCCGGCTGTTGGGCGTACATCTGTACAAATAGAGTGATATTGTCAGCCCTGGTCTAGGGCGGACCAAGGTGAGAGGGTGGGTAGTGAGAGAGGTTGAGAGAGAGAGGGTGAGAGAGATGGTGGGACAGTGAGAGAGGATGCAAGAGGAAGACAGGGTAGGAGGGGATGCTGAAGGAACATGTGAGGTGGGGAGAGAGTGTGTGTGTGTGCGTGTGTGTGTGTGAGAGAGAGAGAGAGACATACAGAGAGAGAGAAAGAGGGAAAGGCAGAAGAGACGGCAGATCTTCACGACGAGAAACTGTGCAAGTCGAATAACGTTACACAGCGCATAGCCTTTAGTCGTAGATCTACACATGGAATAGTCTTTCGATAGCACGACCAACGTGGTGTCTACCTATGAATGGCTGCAAATGAGGGTAGATGCCCGGGAGACCTCGAAACCTACTGTACCTATGTTTCCTCTGTATATTGCCTCTCCTCCTGTGATCTATCTACAGCATTTAATACTCATCCGGTCACAGGTACGACTATTCTGGTGATAACTAGACTGTACAGGTATTATAATATCTATGCAGTGTAAGCGTAGGATAAAATGCTACGCTCTGAACCATGCAGTGCAGACATGCCAGAAAATCGCACACTGTGCAGTGAAGAGTGCACAGAAAAACGCAAGCGTACTCCATGGTCCAACAAGTGTAAAATTGGCAAAAGTTGATGTTTCTCCAACAACGCGGAAAAGAAACCCACGTGCCTCAACAAAAAAACCCGAGCTGGTATCGCAATTTTGATATGAAAACAAATTTAGATGCAAAACTTCACACCTGGCGTTGCCTAAAAGACAAGACAATAGACAGTGACAGCTGCGCTATGAGCCTTCCTAAACAGTCTAGACTGGTGTTGCATGTGTCAATGCTAAGCACATCTCACACCAATGAAGGCTGTGTGACAACACCTCAGTGTTGTGCGTGAAGTGTGATCCCTGCTGAAGTCTCCACCATCAACTATTTAGCGCCAAGACTCGCCCATGAGCAGTAATTCATGATTATTCCCAGGTTAAAATATCTGCATGAATGAAGTGGACCCAAATGTCGATTCAGCTTGTCTTGTTGATTGCGGTTATCAAACATTACTGTCTCCTCGACGTTTGGTAAAATATCTGTTGTGTAATGATTCCTTATAGATGAACCTTTGAGCTGCAACATAGCCCTGTCGGGCCCCTCTCTCTTTCATCATCATCATCATCATCCTCATCATCATCAGCCCTTTCGCGTTGGCATTAGGCCTTGACAGAGTATGCTAATATTTTCGTGAAATTATGCTTTTCGAATTGCTGAAAAAATTGCAGAATTATGCTATTTTTATGCTAAAAGTTATCATATTATGCCGCATTATGCTCACATATGCTGCTAATGTATAATGGTTCCGAGCAAAATAACAGGGGAATTTTTTTGTAGAGGGCGTTGTACTGTAGTAGCAAAAGTTCAACGGGGTCAACGCACCGTCCGACCTAGCTACGACCGTCACTGATTGTAGTGGAATGGACATGTTCTCAAGGGAGTCATAAACCTACGACTTCGTGGTGCATCGACTTGTACATGTACTTGCACTTGTAGAACATTGTACAACTGTATGGAATTTGATGCGAACAGGCGGATTATTCCAATTTTATGCGATTCGTATGCAATTTGCCTCGAATTATGCGATTATTCGATTTTGGTAGGAATTATGCGAAAAATTATGCTAGCATAATCTGTCAAGGCCTAGTTGGCATCGGCGTTAGCCTAGCCTTCGCTTGGGCCACACCCAATGTTAGACATGACACCAGAAGAGAACTTCTCTCTTTTCATAACTTAATATTAAGTACTTAGAAGTTGCGACTTTGGCGGTGTTAGTCATGAAGTTGGTTGCTCCAACGAGGAGCACACGCTTCTTGCCGAACTTGACACTTGACTGACTCACGACTAGACTGCCATCCGGAGCACGTCGCACCTTCCGCTCGGCAAACCTGAAAGAAAGGGCCACTCCCTGCTCAATACACAGTGTTTCGGGGAATTCACCACTCATCAGTTGAGCTTGGGTAGGCTGAGGAAGATTGTGTCTGAAAAGCACCACTTATACTGCTCTCCAGGCCAAACCATCACCAGGGATACAAACTTACAGAGACGCTTTGTTTCCAGCGCGACAAACACCTCGTGATAGCGTTGTGAATGGCTCTCAACGTCTGTTTAGCACAACTCCATGAGCGACTCTGACTCACGCTGCTACCTGGGGCTTACCTGTATTCACCCCTCATCAGTTGAGCTTGAGTAGGCTGAGGAAGATTGTGCCTGAAAAGCACCACTTGTGTATTGAGCAGGGACTGGTGCTTTCTTTCAGGTTTGCCGAGCGGAAGGTGCGACGTGCTCCTCGTGTGCTCCGGATGGCAGTCGTGAGTCAGTCAAGTGTCAAGTTCGGCAAGAAGCGTGTGCTCCTCGTTGGAGCAACCAACTTCATTAATATTTTAAAAGTGTACTTTAAAGTCGTCTAAGAGTGTGTTGCCGTTTGTAACATGTTTGTCCTATGTAGTACGAGTCGAATATGCCACCGATAGGCGATAGGCGCTGCATGTGCCGTTGGATTTTCCAGGTGTTAGCGGCCGTCCGAGGTTCCTTCTGGAACGGAGACGAAAGATATAGCAGTGCATGCACGATCATGTGGACCACTTTCCTCCGGTATGAATGGCGTCTGGAGATAGTGCAGATTGATCGGTGGAATTATCGCAGTCAAGCAATGTCGTTACGATCCGGTCGAATGACATCATCATCAGCCATCGAGTCAGAATCGCACAGACACGGACACAGTTATGTCTATGATCTAGGGTATTTGCAGCATGTTTTGCTAAATGCATACTGGTTTGCTGGCTTGCTCTCCAATCTGCCCGACTGGATGAAGTCCATAGTATCTGTCCGTGAATTCAAACGGATGCTACGCGTATTTTACTTCGGTTGAATGTAATGGCTTTCGTAACCTGCTGATAAGGGTCAATAGAATCATGCTACGATGACCCGACTTGTAAATTTGAGATCCCTTTTCTGTTCGTCTTAACCCTGCCTCCCCTCATTGCTACTTCCATTTTCGTATTTTTATTTCTTTCTCTCTTCATTTCTGACTCTTCTTACTGGTTGTCATCGCTGTCATAATATTGGGCAGAACTGCCCGTTTGACATGCGATGTAAAATAAACAAACAACAACAACAACAATCTCACCCATACTCCGATATAGGCATTGGCTGAAACCCTCACTCTAAGCCAGTACTCATCTCACTCTAAGCCAGTACTCATTTCACTAGAGAACGTCCAAATCGCCAATGTACCTACAGACAGTACTCAAATCCGTGTCTACAGTCCATGTTGCACGTGCACATCTCTTAGTACATGTACAATGTAAAAAGGAGGCCTAGTCGCGACAAAGGAGAAGATACACCCCAAGCATCACAGTCATTGGCGATTTTAACGTTAATGTTTCAACCCCCTACCCACCTTGTCCTATCGCCCGGAAATTTCTCGAACTTTGCAACTGCTACGGCCTCACTAATCACGTTAATGCTCCGACTCGTATCTCACCGGCGTGCCCATCAGGTACAACTATCGATCTCATTCTTTCAGCTAGTCAAGACATCAGTGAGTGCCACGTCCTGCCTTTGACCATTAGCGACCACTTTGGGATTGAGGCTAACCTGCACATTCAGGTTTCTCGCAGCGTGTCACCTCAGGCAGTAGAGCGGGTCCGAGCTCAGAGAAATACTCGGTCGGTGAACCTCTGTGAATTTCGTCGGGATGTCAGCTCCGCAGGGCTGGATGATTTTACTAACACGCGGGATGTGGACACCATGTGGGCGTCGTGGCATACCAAGTTCTTGGCTGTCGTGGACAAGCATGCACCCATCCGCTATGTATCCTCCAACCGCAAATCCCATCCGCCCTGGTCCGACAGAGAGCTCCACAAGCTCAACCAACGTAAAAACCAGCTACACCGACGGTGGCTACGCGATAAGGGAAACCAGAATCTTCACGTACAGTTCAAGCAAGCACGCTCAAGCGCCAGAAATGCCTATCGCCGAAAGCGCAATGATTTCTTCCGAGCGCAATGTGCCGCGTCCAGTCAGAACCCGCGTAAGCTCTGGAACGTCATAAACTCCGTTACGAACAGGAAGAGAGTACGTGTGGAGCCTACTTGCCCCATTGAAGAAGTTTCGTCAGTCTTCCAGGCAGTAGTAACAGACAATGCCCGTCCTCACAGCATCCCGCTACCGCAAGGTCCACAGCCTCAGACTGCAATGTCAGAATTGCCCCAAGTGTCTTTTGGCGAAGTAGAACGGCTTCTCCGACAAATCAATCCTGCCAAAGCAACCGGAAGCGACGGGATACCTGGTCACCTTCTGAAGTGCTGTGCCGATATCCTAGCTGCGTCCGTGGCCACGTTGTTTAATGCCTCGCTTGTCAATGGCACTGTCCCCACAGCCTTCAAACTCGCACACGTTATCCCGCTGTTCAAAGCCGGGGACCCGTCTATTCCCACTAACTTCCGTCCAGTGTCCCTACTTCCCATATTATCAAAACTCTTGGAGAAAGTCGTACAAAAGAAGCTAGCCCAGTTTCTGGACATATCTGGTACCCTCCCCACGACTCAGTTTGCATTCCGCGCAGGCCACTCAACGGAGGATGCCCTGGTACTTATGCTAAATCGTATTCTTAGTGCACGGGACAAGCGTTTGTGTACTGGCATATGCCTTCTAGATATGTCAAAGGCATTCGACAAGGTTCGTCATGAACGGCTACTCCAGGACCTATTCGATATCGGCATAACAGGGACAGCCCTAAAGTGGTTTTCCGCCTATCTGTCGGGCCGTACTCAGCGTATCTGTATTGGACGGGATCAGAGTGCCATTTCTGCACCATCCTGTGGCGTGCCACAAGGTTCTGTTCTAGGACCGATCCTTTTCAGTATCTACACCCGCGAAGTTCCAACCATAGCTAACCAGTCTTCATCAGTTCAATTTGCCGATGACATTGCGCTGATCAGCAGCAGCACATCCCTGGACACGGTATCTGCTACGCTATCGGCCTCGGTTTCTGCACTTGCTGACTGGTTGCAGACCCGTGGTCTCATTTTGAATGCAGCCAAGAGCCAAGTGATCCCTGTATACCCCAACAGGCAGCCTCAGCAGCCCCAGCATACGATCAATGTAAACTGTCATGAAACGCCGATTCCTGTCGTTACTGCGGCCAGGTATCTTGGAGTGCTCCTCGACTCGGATCTGTCATGGACGCCCCATGTTGATCGCTGCACCGCTCGACTGGCCCAGAGGATCGGAGCACTATGGAGGTTGCGTCGCTGCTTGACTCATCAGAGCCGAGTTCTCTACTTTAAAGCGATCATCATGTCTGACCTGATGTACGGATCCAATGCGTTTTCCCCGCTTCTTACTGCCAACCAATTGGATCGGCTACAAGTCATGCAGAATCGGGCGGCAAGGGCGGTTTTCGGACTCTCGCATCACACCTCCGCGCGTACCCTCCTGCTGCAATTGGACACCTACAGAGTATCCGAGATATTCAGGCAGAAGTTCATCGTTCTGGTCTGGAGGTCTCGGAATGAGCAAGCAAGTTCTGAACTGCAAGCCCTCCTAGTTCCTTCGGCAGCTGGCCCAACTAGGTTGCACTCCACCATGGGTCTGCGCCAACCGCCAGTTTCCACCAGGTTCGGCAAGGGTTGCCTCGCGTTCCGGGGCGCCCAGCTGTGGAACACATTACCCAGCGATATACGTGCCATCTCCACGCTCCGCCAGTTCCGCGCCAGCATGATCCCGCACACACTTACTGGCCTTAGTACCTAGAGTACCAGACGTCCTGTTTGATGATCAGCTGGCTTAGTTTTTCTCCACCTCTATCCTAACTACATCAGTCCCCAATTTCATTTATTACTGCTTTCTATCTGCATTCGCCACCTTTTCATTGGGCAGATCTGCCCGTTTGGTTCGCGAATTAAAATAAACACAACAACACAACAACAACATGTACATGTACTTCAGTAGGTACATAAGGTCTCCGTAGTAGTGACTGTACGTACATGTAAGCAAGGAACACTACTTTCAATGCAATGTGTTCTCCGCTCTGGGCCCTCCGCCTTGTGATATGCTGTCATCATAGTTACATACAGTGAAGGCTTATACGGTGGATTTGTCACAGAAACCTTGGTCTGAGGAAACCCTAAGCACCGGCACATATCCATGTTACCGTACGTATACCACAATAAAATCGAAATGTTCCGGGCAGTCCAATAGAGTTCTCTCGATGCCCAAAGACTGAGTTACTTACAAGAGGATGCAGATTTCGTTTAACTCCGAATTTCATTCTCACGAGGCGATCATTGGCCAGCTGTCGCCTTGTGTGTGAAGCTCGAAGTTACAACGAAATCTTCATCCCCTTCTTATCATCCTCTTCTTCTTGTTGCATACATTACATGATTACACCACAATAGTGTAGTTCACCAGCCTTATACGTCCAGTGCTCAATGTAGAGAAACACATACTTGTACAGCGTAGACACACACAGCAGACAGAGTAGAAGACGAGTAGTATTATTCGTAACTCAGGGTGTGAGTTGCACTATAGAACAATGAACAGACGAACTAAAGCATACCCGGTCCTCTATTCACTCTTGTACTTCAGTAAGTTCCTTGTAACACAATCTGTGAAAGTAACAGCTGGTGCCAGTATTCTCCACTATCCCACGTTGGGCATGCTGACTGCCTTGACATATCCATCAAGGCTCCATGGTCCACCAGAGCACCATGACTCCATGAGGCATGATCCACCCAGGAACCATTGCATGACCCACTGGTGTTGGCACGCAATAGAGAATGCGGGACTGGATAAATACGTCTCCGTCGCTGGTTTGTTCCTTTCTTGGTCATGGAGAAGTGTAACAATAGTGAAGTATTCATGCAATACAGGTCAGTATGCTGCTACAGCGGTTTCGTTCCAACGTAGTGAGAAACACTCAGTTTGGCAACAGATGATTTCGTCTGTCCAAGCAGTAGGCTCCGGCGGATTATACTCGCGAAATCATGGATTTATGCTTTCATGGATGCTTGCATTATACTC
>NC_088644.1:8185232-8279348 GCF_964019385.1 Sycon ciliatum
AGAGGGAGAGGGAGAGGGAGAGGGAGAGGGAGAGGGAGAGGGAGAGGGAGAGGGAGAGGGAGAGGGAGAGGGAGAGGGAGAGAGAGAGAGAGTACAGGAAGGTTTTGTGTGGAATAGGGTCTTTTTTCGTGAATAAAGCTAAAGTGCGAAGAGCATGCATGCACAACAGACATGTCGACAGTAACATGAATGACTACAGTCCATTTCAAAACTATTATACGTCTATAGACGCGAAGGGTTTTTGAAATATTTCAAATTTGGCTGGAACTTTTTGAGAATAGTTTTCGGAATATTGCTCAGGACCGGTCGACCGCTCTACAATTACCAGATTACTCTCTTAATTATTATAGTTTCGGAACGATTGGATAACAAACACCCAATTTGGAAAAATGAATGCACAAAGTGATCACAGATTTTATGTGGTATAGATGCTGGCCAGGGAGTCGTAAAAGCCCGGGAGAGGACACGGCACACATTCCCAGAAAACATCTTTGCCTCGCGCTGCCGGGGGAACGCTGCCAGGGAACGGTGTTGCGAGGCCAGGAAATTCGAAAATTGTGATGTCTTCTTGAAATACTAATTGGGACATTCTCCGATTTCTCTTAGAGCACGGAGACGATTGCTCCGTCGAGTCTTCTGATCTCTATTTTCATCCTCAATTCTTCCAGCTGCCTCACTCATTCTCTCTCAGTTTATCGAAGTTAATTTATTCTGAGGCGATGGAAATACAAGATAAATCCCTAATTGTACTTCAATTTTATTTGAGTTGGGGTGAACGAAATGAGATTTGTGGAAAATGACGCCACTTCCCGTGTTAGCCGCTGGTCGTATCATACAGCCCATATTCCATTGCAGGTGATGGGCGAACGTTCGTGTTGAGATCCGCTGAGCTTCCTCGTACTCGTGGAGTTGAATTTGTGGCAGAAATTGCACTGAATTGCAGTCAAATGGTTGTGAATGAAACGAGATTTGTGGAAAATGACGCCACTTCCCGTGCTAGCCGCTGGTCGTATCATACAGCCCATATTCCATTGCAGGTGATGGGCGAACGTTCGTGTTGAGATCCGCTGAGCTTCCTCGTACTCGTGGAGTTGAATTTGTGGCAGAAATTGCACTGAATTGCAGTCAAATGGTTGTGAATGAAACGAGATTTGTGGAAAATGACGCCACTTCCCGTGCTAGCCGCTGGTCGTATCATACAGCCCATATTCCATTGCAGGAGATGGGCGAACGTTCGTGTTGAGATCCGCTGAGCTTCCTCGTACTCGTGGAGTTGAATTTGTGGCAGAAATTGCACTGAAATTGCAGCCAAATGGTTGTGAATGAAACGAGATTTGTGGAAAATGAAGCCACTTCCCATGTTAGCCGCTGGTCGTATCATACAGCCCATATTCCATTGCAGGTGATGGGCGAAAGTTCTTGTGGAGATCCGCTGAGCTTCCTCGTACTCGTGGAGTTATGAATTTGTGTCAGAAATTGCACTGAAATTGCAGTCGAGTGGACTTCTGTGCGTGTGTTGTGAGTGAATCGCAACGGCTCCCTTCCTTCAGCATCGTCAAAACGCAACATAGAGCATTATTACGCACTCGTTCCATGATTCATGATAATTGCCTGGATTCTTTTAAAAACAATCAACGTGTGTTCCCTATCTATCTACATTGTACATGGTTGCAGGTCGTTATTTATAAATCTTGATAATTTCAACACTTTTCTACTCGTATACTGAGTACGCGGTGACTTTAGCCGTTTAGGAAACGGAAGGCTCAGCCTCCAGGTTGGCCAGAAAGGTTCTCAGTGAATCTAACCAAAGTCTTGGCGAGTGTACAAAAGGTAAACCTATCATTTGTACTTCATAACGGAATTGTGCACAAAAATGCGCACACACGCACGCACGCGCGCACACACACAAACACTGTACAAACACACACAAAAGTACAAGCACATGTGCACATACACACGTCTCCCCCCCCCCTGTAGAGGGGACGGTTTCAAATAGGACACCGGTTGCAAACCGGAACGGACTCAATATTCACTTTCTCTCTTGGTATTTTGATTAGAAAACATAGTCACAGTGAGACTACTATGTGTTATACTCCGAGCCAAAATTCCATGGCTCTGCGATGACCAGAAGCGCCATATCAAGCAGGTGAGTTTTTGACGTGTTGCTTCGCACTGCGACTTGAGTTTTACGACTTTCGAAAAATCAACTTCTTGTCGCAGGTAAACAGCGGCTCGCCTCTCGCCAATAAAGCACCTGTAGTAGAATACTACGGACCTGGCTCGCTCACACAACGTCGTCTGGAGAGTCTAACTCAAAAACTAATCTTTCATGGATATGTTATGCATTATATCATGTCATGGACTACGGAGCTTAGGCTAGGATCAGTACAGTGCTTGCACATAACAGACAGCAGGCTGACCCGGAATAGAAAAGCTACATTACACAATGTATCGGCAAGAACATCAGCAGACCTAATGATCAACCATAATCAACTATATTTCTAAGGGGTCGTCACAAGGAGGGAAATCTGGCGACCATCTGGTGGAATAGCGATACCTACACCTACATAGAACACCAAACAACGCACATCTATGGTTCTAGCACAAGCACGGCAGGGCATGTACCTGTCAGCAGTACGTAATACAGTCATAGTCATACATAGATGTACCATGCAACTGCTTTACTCGCTAGTCAATGCAGGACATGCAAGGATGGCACCTTGTCCAGTACAGTACAATCACACCCCTCTCCTAGGTGACATCTCCACTCGACTCTAGCCATTGTATCTAGCTGGACGCGCCAAGGTTCCACGGTCACGTAGGTCATAAGCCGGTGCAGGGCGATCGTCGTCGTCGTCGTCCGCTGGCTCCGGCTGGTCAAGCCACATCTCACCATCACCGTCGTCACGCCCATCGTCGGCGCTCGTGTGCGCCTGCTCCGTCGCTCCTGGACGCGGAGCACCATCCTACTTGGCACTCTGTGGGTGTCGTACGTCAGGCTTGAGAAGGTTGATGTTCACGACTTTCTCCCCGCCATCATCTCTGGTGATGACTACTGTCGACGGCGCAATGATCTTCTTCACTTTCCAGCCGCACTGGTATGGCGGAGTCAACTTGCGTCGCCGGCCAGGCTGTTTCAGCATCACACGTTGCCCCTCTGTGTAGGGTGCCTCGAACTTGGTGATTGGCTTCTCCGGAGTCGTAGCAGCAAGCTCCACCTCCACGTGGTCGCGGACCCTTGCTGCTGTCTCGCCAACTCGGTCAACCCACTCGCTCAGTAGGGCTTCTGGTGCCTCAGCCTCGATGATCAGCTGGCGCGGCTGCCATGAACACATGGCCAGCATCGGCGGTATGGCTGTCGTGGTGTGTGGCCTCGTGCGGTAGTAGTAGAGCAGCAGATCCAGCTCAGTTTTCCAATCTGCTGCTTCTGTGAGGACCTTCCGCATCAGCGTGATGATGGTCCTGTTTGCCCTCTCGACACCTCCCTGCGACTGCGGGTGACGTACGGCCCCTGTCTTCACACGCACGCCGAACCGTGCGAAGAGAGCTCGGACAACGGCGTTCTTGAACTCGGAGCCATTGTCCATACGGACTTCGTCTGGCGGGCCCCAACGGCAGCAGAGGCTGGTCAGCGCTTCTGCAACACTGGTCGCATCGTGCCGCCTGAGAGGGATTGCCTCGACCCACTTCGTAAACACATCCACGCACACCAACACGCAGTGGTACTGACCGGATTTCTCCTCTCCCAGGTGAAGTGTGTCGATCTGAACGACACTCCACGGCCGCCCAGGCAAGTCTGGCTGCGTCGGCGGCGCTGCGGGTCCTGCGTGGCTGCTAGCGGCTGCACACTGTCGGCACTGGTCACAATACTCCCGGCACCTAGCCGCCATGCTGGGGAAGAAGCAACGTGCGCGGAGCATGTCGTACATCACACTCCAGCTGGCATGCCCGGACATCACGTGGGCCGACTCGAGAACGCTGTGCTCAAGGCACTCCGGAACGATCGGCACAGTGACAACGCCGAGTGCAGGCAGCTTGAGCGTGCGGCTCAGCTGGCCGTCCTTGATGACGAGCTGTTCACGAATCTTCCGGTAGGTGGCGTGCTGAATCTCGCTGTCGCTCTCGATAGCACTGACCAGCGTCTGAATCAACGGGCACTTCCACTGGGCATCACAGACGTCGTCACAGCCAATGACGGTCGCCGGCTGCTTCATTGCCATGGACGCGGCAACTTCCGGAGATTCGTCGCTCTCGGGAACGCGAGCTATTTGCAGCCACTTCTTTGGGACACGGGTCAGTCTGTCAGCGACATTCTCGTTCGTCGGTACCCAGCCAACTGTTACCTTCAGGCCAGCCGTTGCGACTAGGTCTTCAATGATGTCCAGACGGCGCACAACGAGAAGCTTGTGGAGGCCAGTGACCCTGACTCGTCTGACGTTCCCGAGGACCTGCGACACCCAGCCTGCAACCGCCTTCGAGTCAGTCACTAACGTCACCTTCTCCACCTTGTACTCCGCGGCGAGTGTTAGCGCCCTTAAGACGGCGTCCAGCTCGGCAATGTTAATGTGTTTGTGGTCACGTGGCTCGCGCAGCCACGAGCAGTCTTCGATCGTAGTACCATCGTGCTGCAGGGAAGCTCCAATGGCGACGTCCGACGCGTCGCAGAACACGGTCCAGCCGTCGCTATCCAGCGATGGAACACGCCACGCACCTCTTGCAGGGTCTGACTCCCGGACCATGTCGGCCAGCTCTGCGCAGCACCTGGCGACCGCTTCTGGCACGGCGTCATCCCAGCCATCAGCTGAGCAGGCCTGCCGCTTCAACCACGCACATGCCGGGCGGAGCCACGAGCACACTGGGTAGTGGCTAGTCAGGCGTCCCGTCCACTTGAAGACCTCACGCTTCGTCAGCGGCTGTTCGAAGCCAAGGTTGACACCTCCTCTACGAGCCCAGTTGACCGTGCCGTCACTTTCCTTTGACAGTTGGAGACCGAGAACTCTGGCCGCGGTGAGCGGTTCTGCGGGCTTGGTCGGCAGACCGTAGCGGTGAAGAGCGGACGTCACAGCTTGCTCTTTCGCTCCCGGAACGAGCACATCGTCGACGTAGCTATCAACATCCTGCCACTCTCGGGTCACCCAGCGGACGATGATGTCCATCACCTTGGGCGCGACGGACAGGCCGAAGCCCATCCTCGTCATCACGTACAGCTTTTCTCGCCAAACGACAACCTGGTAGCGGGCGAGCGACGGGTCTACATGAACCTGGAGATAGGCCTTCCTGATGTCGATTAGCTTGCACTCTTGATCGCCGGCCATGCGCCACTTCCGCAGTTTATCGGCGCAAACGGGCGCCTCGGTCCCCGGATTGGATTTGATGACACCGTTCAATGCTCGGTAATCTAGACACGGCCGGACTGGGGTAGAGGCTTTGTGTTCTTGGACCTTGGCTAGCAGAGGCAGGATAGCTGCCGGCTCCCCGTGTACGGATGGGTCGTGCTCCACCAGCCAGCCGTTCTCCACCCAAGCATCGACTTCGGTACAGAAGCTGGCTTCCTGCTCCGGCGACAGCCGCTTCCGAGAATACTGTCCGATGCCGGAACCGATCTGTTTGGTTGGCGGTTCATCATCAGCCCACATCCATCGCACGATCCAGCGCTGGCTTGCGCTGTCCCACCGGACCTCGCTGTCGTCCGTTCTCAGCACCACATCCTCTCCGTCCTTGCTCACAGTCACGTGCCGAGAAGGGTGAGCGGCCGGCACTGTCGCCGCCACGATGGCAGGACGGTCAGTTTCTGGGGCGCCGAACTGGACACTCGACAGGGAACCATCGTCACCATACCCGAGGTGAACTCCTCCGACAGCCGCAATCACGTCAGCGCCAACGAGGACGTCTGCATTCACAGCGTCCAACTTCCGGACAACGAAGGCTTTCACTTGCGTCCGCGGAAGATGAACCGGGCAGCCCGCCTCTACTCGCTCTACCAGCAGCTCTACGGCTCCAAGCAGCTCGACTGCGCTGCCGTTCAGGGCGTTCATCTGGACTTCAGTGTCGGGTTCATACTCGATGCCATGGTCAGTAAGGAAAGCCTCAGCCACCAGAGAGCGTGTGGCGCACGTGTCTACTGCTGCCCTTGCTCTCTTCCATGCATCCGTGCTTTGGTCCCGCGGCTTGACATCGACGTACACCCTGGGCAGAGTCCCCTGTCCTGCTTTCGTCACTGTGCAGAGGCACTTGTCAGTGCTAGCTCCGCGCTCACCAGCAGCTGCAGCAGCAGTGCCGCCCTTCGAAGCCGCTTCCCATCGCTCACGTGCAGGGCAGTTTCGCTTGACGTGGCCAGGCTTATCGCAAAAGAAGCACGTGAGCCCGCGAGGCTGAGAACGACCACGCCGATCGCGGCTCCTTGAAGGGCAGTTTCGGCGGAGGTGCCCAACTTTTCCGCACTCGAAACAAGCCGAGCTGGCAACTGGCTGGCTCTTTCCACTACTGCTACTGCTCGCCGCCGCTGCCACTTCCTCCGAGGCTCTAGCTAGCAATCGCGAGTCGCTCTGCGCTGACCTCAGAGCTCGGATCGATGCCAAACACCCGCTCACGGAATGTTCCTTCGAGGCCATGGACAAGCGTAATTCCTTCGCGAAGGCGCTTGGCAATCCGGACACCATCTGTTCGATCAACAATGGGTCCTTATCATCGTCGGCGGCGTGCCCCGCCAGGCTCGCGAGCCTCTGTAGATCGGCCACGTACGCATCGGTCGACTCGTCTTCTCGTAGAGTCCGAGTCGTGAATGCACGGTACGCCTGTGCCTTCGTCAGGCTGAAGGACACTTTCATCTTCTCCTTCACCTTCTCCTCGTCCTTCTGGTCGTCGGCCGGCATCCGCGTGAATACCAGGAACGCGTCTCCATCCAAGAACAGTGGAAAGTTCTTCATTCGTTTCTCCGCAGAATCCCATCCTTGGATCTTGGCTAGGACGCTGAACTTCCCCCAGAAGTGTTCCCAGTCGTCCCCTTTGCCACGATACGCACGAACGAAGTTGTCGACCTTCAGCGACGCCATCGTAGATCGCTGTTCCTGCTGCTCCACCGCTAGAGCTTGAGCGTTTCCTGCGTCCTCCGCCGGTACGACGCTGTGAACCCTTTGCGAGAGATCCCGGGTTTCGGCACCACAAAAGCTGTAGTAGAATACTACGGACCTGGCTCGCTCACACAACGTCGTCTGGAGAGTCTAACTCAAAAACTAATCTTTCATGGATATGTTATGCATTATATCATGTCATGGACTACGGAGCTTAGGCTAGGATCAGTACAGTGCTTGCACATAACAGACAGCAGGCTGACCCGGAATAGAAAAGCTACATTACACAATGTATCGGCAAGAACATCAGCAGACCTAATGATCAACCATAATCAACTATATTTCTAAGGGGTCGTCACAAGGAGGGAAATCTGGCGACCATCTGGTGGAATAGCGATACCTACACCTACATAGAACACCAAACAACGCACATCTATGGTTCTAGCACAAGCACGGCAGGGCATGTACCTGTCAGCAGTACGTAATACAGTCATAGTCATACATAGATGTACCATGCAACTGCTTTACTCGCTAGTCAATGCAGGACATGCAAGGATGGCACCTTGTCCAGTACAGTACAATCACACACCGCATACCAATCAAAACTAATGGAAGCACACACAAGGCTTATTGTTACTCTGTACTGGCCGTCGTGGAGCGATAGCAATTACCTAATTTCAGACCCAGAGTGAATTTGACGTGCACTCTAAAACGTGTCCGGTTTGGAGCCACCTCTGATTTGAACTTTTTTGAAGCGAAAAATTGGGCAACTTGGAGGCAATGGGTCAACACAAAGGAGTGGCTCAGTTCGATTGACTCTGGCCCCAGAGCAAACTTCAACATGCCAGTTTCCTTCCACAAACATATTTCGAGTGAAAAATCAACGCTGATGATCGGTTTGGGTCTATACAAATTGGCTGTCAAAACGTCCCGGTATCGAGCCGTCTCCTCTACCATGTGTACTGTACTACTGAGTCTGGCAGACACACAATCATGTTTATGCTTCGCCACCAGTTTCGGATCAACAACGAGTTGTAAAATATTGGTATTTTAGGACTCCCTGCCCTGAAGACGAGCACCGCGCCGTGGATCTAGCAGATCCGGCCGCGCCGGCCTAGCGTGCTTCACTTTCTGGCCGAGGCAAACATCGTCCGCGGCCGCGTATCCCGTGTCATCTCCCGGGCTTTTACGACTCCCTGATGCTGGCATACATGTAACGGTTAAAGGGGAAGTATACCCTAAAATCAAATTTTCACCAGTTGTAGTCTTCGGGGTGCTGAGTCGAATGGTCTTGGTCCGAGGAAGCTGCGACGCTCCCTTCCTACTTGAATCCCAATCGAACTCGCGCACTTCCACCGAAACTGGGTGACTGCGCCCTACTAGATGGGGATTTGTATGCAAAATCTCACTAAAAGCGCCATTTCGTTCTTATAAAAGCACGGATGACCGCGATTGGCCCATATGTTGTAGTCTTTTGGACGCTGAGTCGACTGGTTTTGGTCCGAAAAGGCTGCGATGCAGCGTTCCTCCTTTATTCCCAATCGAACATGGTTGAACACGCGGTCACGTGCTCCTGGGTGCCCAAATCACCTGGTCACCGCGCCAGCAGGCGACAACTTTCACACCAAGGTTCAACTCGAGTTCAACTCGAGTGACAGGAGTGCACCCAAAAAAGGTCAAACAGGCTAGTAAGTTGTACCCTGCAGGCACGGTGACCAGGTGACTGGTGTACGCAGGAGCACGTGACCGCTTCTTCAACCATGTTCGATTGGGAATAAAGGAGGAACGCTACATCGCAGCCTTTTCGGACCAAAACCAGTCGACTCAGCGTCCAAAAGACTACAACATATGGGCCAATCGCGGTCATCCGTGCTTTTATAAGAACGAAATGGCGCTTTTAGTGAGATTTTGCATACAAATCCCCATCTAGTAGGGCGCAGTCACCCAGTTTCGGTGGAAGTGCGTGAGTTCGATTGGGATTCAAGTAGGAAGGGAGCGTCTCAGCTTCCTCGGACCAAGACCATTCGACTCAGCACCCCGAAGACTACAACTGGTGAAAATTTGATTTTAGGGTATACTTCCCCTTTAAAGGGGAAGTCCGGTGAAAAATTTAAATTTCAGGGTCGGTCGAGTTTCGGGCGCTGAGTCGAATGGTGTTGGTCCCACGTGTCTCCGACAAAGCGTTCTCGAGATATTTCCGTTTGAAAAACTGAGTTTCGGGGGCTGCGCCATGACGTCATGCGGCCGCGCCACACCCTCCGCAACGTCATAGCGTGCAGCTAGGTCAAAAGGAGTGCGTGAAAGCAATAGTGTCAGTGCTATTTCAAATGATTTGGCGACTGATAATAGGTGGTGCAAGCGACCCTGAAGACCTAACTCCTTGCGAGAGTGAGGATGCAGCCATGGCTGACCTTCATGAGTTTGGTCTGGGGCTGAGAACCTCGGTATTCAGCTGAAGAAATGGCCGCGCGGGCCGGTCAAGAGTGAGCGCTACTGAGTTTCCGACTGATGAAGAAGCAGCAGCTATTGCAGACGAGGCTGATATAATTATCAGATCGCTGGAGAGCAGGGTCGCCAAAATGGAGAAGAGTGATGCGAGTGCTCTAAATGTTGTTCCATACCGATTCACTTAGACTCCAGTAGCCTGCCACATGGTGATGTTTTGGTGCGAACTTGGCATATTTCGGACTACTCAATTGGAGAACACTGCAGGCTCTTTGAACCACGGGCACGACTCTTCGCTCGCAACGCTATGGAATCTGAAAGTTCTAGGTCCTGGAGCTGTTCGCTGTTTTGTCACTTGTCACGGTTGTGCACTCATCGCTGTAGCATAAAATAATGAGGCGGGACTGGAGCGGAAAACTAAAATTTTCTTTCTCAAAGCACAACCACCGGCACCGGCAAGGAGAAACGCACGCTCTCTGACTACATGACTGGACGACTGATGCGAGTGTAGTACATGTACATGACAAGTCCGTGTGTTGACTAGTTTTCTGAGTCTTGTGTCTCGAGTCTTTACTTGTTGTGGATACTATTACTAGCCCAGCACGGCAGTGCTGGAGTAGTTCCGTGTGTGATGAGTTTGTTGACTGCACTACCTGACTACAGCTAGAATGCACGCAGCGCATTGCTATTACTAGAGCCGTAGAGGCCATTGCATGCTGACGGAAAAAGTCCAACTCGGAAACGGCTAAAATACGGTGTAACCTCGAGGCTTACCGAGCTGAAAATCACCAGATCACAGGGTACGTAGCGTTTGTAACACTGAATCGAATGGTCTTGGTCCGAAGAAGCTGCGACAAACGGTTCCCCAATCGAACGCGCTCCGAATATGGCCATTTTGTACACGACTAGATGGTATGGCTACCTGGTTGCACGCTGTGACGTCATCACCTGGATCTGGGTGATGCGCGCTCAAATTCGCACATGTTCGATTGGGCGTATCTGACGAACCATAGGCCGCAGCCTCCTCGGACAAAGACCATTCGACTCAGCGACCCGAACTCTACGGACTGTGAAATTTAAATTTTTCACCGGACTTCCCCTTTAACCGGTTCCCGTAGATCGACGCGCACGCGTCTATATACATGTATATTATGTGTGTAGTCGACTATGTATGTGATCAAGAGTACATGAAAGGTTTTCATGTACTCTTGATGTGATGTATATCTGCGGGAAAATTCTCCAAAACTTCCGAAAGAAGTACTGTATAAGCAGAAAATTTCGTCGGTCAATAATTATTTCGTCCAACTCCAAAGAAAGGGAGTTCGTCCGGTTGTAAATTTCGTCCATGGATCATAAGAGTGTATTGAAAAGCTGGACAAATCAAATTCAATATTAGTCCGGCATGTAACGTAACAGCTCGTTGGACGAGAAAGACGAAATTAAATTCCAGACGAATATTTCTGCTTGTACTGTAACTAACTTTAAATAGTTGCAGCATGCAGTAAACAAAAAATGCAGCGAAAAGATGCGGAACTTCCCAGAAATTCGTGGAATAACGACCTTGGAGGGACAGCAATATGAATATTGCAACACCCCGTTATATGGGTGTACGGCACAGCCAGGGAAACGGCCAGTATCATTGATAACACTACACTAAAGGGACTATCATTGACAATGCTTTTGCATATATCGGAAACCAGAAATTGGTTATTGGTCGGGTCCCAAATTCTGCAAAGAGCATTCACATGCCGTGTCACGCTCACACTAGCAAACACCAATGATTTCTTTCCGAAGATCTCTATCATCAACATTGAAATGGATAGCAAAGAAAAACATGGAAATGGCAGAATGCAAATGATCGATGAGAACAAAGCAACCAAATACGTCGTCATTCAATGCCGTCATCGTCATGGATCGGGCCAGTAATTGCACAAGCCTCTACCAGCAATCAGATGACAGATCCAGGGACACTCCTACAGAACGGAACAAATGAACAGGATAGAAGGATAATGAGACACAGCAGCGGCAGACGGCTAACAAGGGAAAGTAACAGAACATGCTCAGACAACCCAAAGGGCACGTATTTTCATTCGGAGCCTGGCAAACCAAGGGGTTCTCCCTTTCGGGCACAAGGTTCAGCACAAGTCCTCAAGTAGGTATGTAATCATCGCAAGGATAGAAAGTCAATAAAAAAACAAAGCAACAAGAACATACCAGAGGTAACAGCAGCGAGCACGAAATTGAACCAGAAAACGCGAGCAGCGACAGGGGGAAACCTGGAAAAAAACAATGACACCAGCAACACACAGTAAGGGCACTACAACAGAACAAGAGACAACAAAACACAGCAAGGTTTATGCTCATTCAAAGTCTTCTCCAAGATAGATCTCGGTCCGCACGCGATAATCAGAGCAAAGAAATTTACAAAGAAAACACCTGTGGAAGCTTACCTGAAGGGATAGGAGATTAATTGCTGGCACATCTCAGTGGCTACTTGTGAGCACTAAAATTGAGCCCATTTGCTAGAGTGGCTCCATGGTAACTGCAACAAGAAAGATGAAAGGGGAACAATTGACAAATTTCTAATTGAAAATGTGGAAATAATCTCCACAGTATACGCTCAGATTCGGGAAAATGTTTCATCAACATATCAGGCAAACGTAGAAGGATCATCCTTGCGATACAAACAAAACGTTGCAACATGGAGATGGTTACAGACTTACCCCGAATTAGGGTTTCGGAGGATTGAACTAGACATCATCCGACACCGAAGCAGGGTTTCGGAGGATTGAACTAGCAGGGTTTTTGGCGAACGCACTGCACACCTCTGATAGAGATCCATCCTGGGCAACAGAGAGATGGAATCAAAAACGGACCATGAACACTTACAAAAAAAAATCAATCAATGACACGGAAGCATATTGGAAGTGATCAGCAATCACATAGTTTATCGTCATAGAAATTGCTTATAATATTTCGGATGACCGTCGTGATTGAATTCATCATCTCACAGAAGAATCGGGCAGTAGTAAGGGAATACATATCAGGCAAATGTAGAAGGATGGTCCTTGCCACACACACAAAAATAATTGCAATATGGAGACTTACGGATTCAGGGTTTTCGTAGGAGTACATTAGACATCACCCGACATCGAAGCAGGATTTCTGGCGAGCACTGCACACCTCTGGTAGATCCATCCTGGGCAACAGAGAGATGGAACAAGAAAACTTACAACATGAGCACGTGCAAAAAGAAATACTGATCAATGACATGGCAACACATTGGAAGTGATCAGCAATCACATAGTTTATCGTCACAGAAATTGCTTATAATATTTCGGATGACCGTCGTGATTGAATTCATCATCTCACAGAAACAATAATCTAGACAGCAATAAGAGGAACTTACTTGATGGCGCCTTTTCCACAGGAAGAACCAAAGCAACAACCAATTCCCAGCTTGAAATGTTGAAGACTGTTTCTGCACGAGATTTTATGTTCAATATCTGGCGGCCATCTTGGTGACGCATGCGCACCGTTAGCATAGCATGGGGTTGCTGCCATCATGCATCACGTCACTGGGCTGATGCCGAGCTACCTAACGCCTGGTGGCACTGGTGCCATGCCAGTAGTACAGACTACAGTAGTACAGGGACAGTAGCGGTGCGGTGATGAACGCCCCGCCGCGTTGACTCGCACATTTCATGCACCACACCAGCTTTCTACGCACTCAGTGATCAGTGAAAACTGTTCTGCTCGTACTGTATGGGGTGCACTGACTGTGCCGACATGGGCTGTGTGTACGTACACACACTACAATCCACACTCGAACTCCAGACGGACCACACTCTACTGTTTGAGCGTAGCAGCAAGTAGCTGGTCAAGTCTCGATTCAGCTTGGCTGTGTATTTTCGAGCTTCTCTGTCACTTCAAGTTTCAAGCTTTGTAACTGTGTGTGTGTGTTCGATGAAGATTTTCAACGATAAGGATCCTCCTGCCGAACTTCTTGTAGACTGATTATATGCTGGCCGGCGACTCTGGGACTCTCATCAGTTTAGCTAGTCACTGCGAGAGGCTCCAGGCTTCTCGCTTTATATTCAGCCGGTTTAGTTGATCTCATTTACGTGTATAATGTCTATGGTAAGTATTTTGGTTTTCAGGGTTCGCTTCTTCTTGGCTGTCATGAGGAGTTGGCGGAGTTGCTAAGGAGTTTGGATGGTGTGATATGCTTGTTAGAGCAATGGAAGGTCAGGTATGAACTATGACAGAGATGCTGATCCCGAGCGCCTTTTCACCAAGCTGGAGAGGATTGGCAAAGGCTCGTTTGGTGAAGTGTTCAAGGGGTAAGCTGGTGTTAGAGCACCGTGGCGACTGTTACTGTTCAGCCCTGCTTTGGAACACCCGATAACTGTGGCCTTATGCCGATTTTTGGAACTGTCCTGCGTTGACAGAATCGACAATGCCACGAACCAGGTCATTGCAATAAAGATTATTGATCTTGAGGAAGCAGAGGATGAGATCGAGGACATTCAGCAAGAAATCTCAGTCCTCTCACAGTGCGATAGCAGTTACGTGACCAAGTACTATGGATCCTACTTGAAGGTGAGTTATTGTCGTTGTTACTCCCGTAACACGGTACCTCAGTGTGATAGATAGCAACCGGAGTCCGAATTGTACTACTTGCCAGTCATGCCAGTCATGATCGCCAATTCTCAAGTCGTCAGTTGTCTTTCGCATGTAACATTCTATGACTGAAAGCGCGTTTGTTTGTAGAGTGTGCTGTACAGTTTGATAGATAGGGCTAGTCTGTAGTTGGCTCGCGTGTGCAGTAACATTCAGTCACCGTGTCTTTGTGAGATTTGATGAAAGATTTCCGCATCAGAGACATTGAATTGTTGACTTTCTCAAATATTTTTGTATCATAAAGTGGATTACAAATTAACAATACTAATTATAGATACTGAACATGTGTGTAGTGCTTTTTTGTTTGTTTGAAGTGCAACAGCATCTTACCTGTTCCTGTACTGTTGTCTATCTGTTTACAGGGTGCAAAGCTATGGATCATCATGGAGTTCCTTGGTGGTGGCTCAGCACTGGACATAGTGAGTGCAGAATGGATGCTTGTTGTGTTAGTTGTGGAATTGCGCGTCTGATCCCTCCCACTTCCCCTGCACCGTCAGTGGCTGGGCGTCTGTGTTCCGCATACGATAGAGCTCACTGTGACACGAGCTCTGCTTGACGGCACACGGTCACCTGTGCATGCATACAATGGCGGTGGTAGTTTTATGTGTACTGTCGGGCACTGAAGAGCGGAGCGCCGAAGAACGAACAGGCTAGAATTCCACCAAGCACAGCATACCAACGCAAACATGGTGACTCAACTGTGCATAGACGGTAGAACATGAAAATGAGAACGGCCTAGGCTACGAGGCTGACCGACAGTGCTGTAGGCTATCTTTGTGTAGCGTGCTCTATTTTTCATATCAATGAGCGGCGTATTGTTGTTGGGTGTGCTCACTCTTCTGTTGTGAGACAGTTCTGGCCTCCACTTGTTACAGTTTGCAGTGTTTTTTTCCCACCTTTCTGGACAGTTATACAGTGATAGCTTTTTGCTTAGTACGGACACTCCACTGCAACTTTAGCATTCTAAAGCATGATGCACAATATCAAATCGGTGATGCGATGAGCGTTGAGCAAAAGTCTTTCATATCGCGCGAAGAGTCGTCTATACACAATGCACGGCACATCGCAGCGAAATCCTGCATGGCACACACACAGTCTAAAAACTGTATGCGACCCGGAGCACTTGTGTCAGGTACGCCTGCTGTGTAAAAGTTATGTGCATCGCTCGTCACAAAAGTTCAACTTAGCGCACCTTTCCGCTATGCGAATTGTGTTGCAAAACTTTGCAGAAAAGGCTCTCGAGCACATCACCTGTCGTAGAAGCGATAATGTGCATCGCGCTCAAGAACCACGATTGGAATGATGAGGCTGGAATTGGTCCCAAGACTTAACAACGTGCCAAGTTTGAATTACCAGAAATCTGTCTTCTCCGGGCTAAACTTGTCGACCCAGTGTTACTGTGTTGTACGTACTGCTGTGTACACAGCATTAGTCATGCGTGCAGCCGTAGGTTATGTATGAGAGTGGACAGGCTGCACAGGTCACCAAGCAGTTGCCTGTTTGTCTTGTTGTGCGATGCGAACGGTCCATGCGGCACTTACTGCATGTAGCTGTCCATTGCTTCGGGTGTTGTCAAAGCTGTCTCGGCCATGCTGGTTGCTTTGCTTTGTCAGGCAGTTACCCTTTCTACCGTGTTGACTATGCTCTCCGGCCTGATACACACATGCTTTCATGTACATGTTCATGCAGAATCGCCCTGAGGATTATCTGGACATAGGGCCCAACCCATTGACTGCTTTGACTGCATCTTGATCTTTGGAATCTGATCAATTTTGTGGCCCTGTGTTGTCTGTACTATTCTTTGCAGTTGAAATCTGGATCAGTGGATGAGTCTTATATTGCTGCCATTCTGCGGGAAATCTTGCGTGGCCTCGACTATTTACATTCAGAGCGAAAGCTACACAGAGATATCAAAGGTGAGTGCGAGCACCTACGTACGCGTGCTATTGTGTATCGTAGCTATTCTGAAATTGACTTCAGAAACATGTCCAAGAATTGCTGCGCTGTTCAGGCTCAGTTGATGGACGAAAGTGACTGTATAACTGCATGTAAAACAGTTACTGTGGTACTATGTTGACTCAGCACCGCAGCGAGAAATGGAGCTGAATGAGAACAGTTTTCCCCGGGCTAGAATTTAAACCATGCACCAAAGCATGTTGCCGGTCTGCTCCAACTGGCTAGTCAGTGACCTACTGGTACACATGGTACGAACGGCATCGTTGCCTCACTAGGGAACAGGGACGGAATACAATCATGTACTTATCTCCAGTCAATACTGGGGACTCATCGGCGCCGCAGCAGAGAGAAATGAGGCCGCATGTGGTAGCAAAGAAAATATACTTCTCGGTGCCAGAAATTTAAATCAGACCTGAACACATCTTGCCAGAATGTTCGAACCAGAAAGTTGTAGCATGCTGGGAGTCGACACGGGATCATAGTACCCTAGACGAGGTGCGTCTCGACCCCGAATTTGGAAGTTTTATGTCATTCGTGATCCATGCAACTCGCGATCACTGCCTTGACCTACTGACCTCAAGCGCAGCCCAGACGAGCGATGTCATAAGTGAGTGCTTGAATTGGCCCTGACCCAAGGGTGACTGTAGTGGGCATTCAAGGCGTAGAAACCCAAATGATTTAGCGTTGCAGTCGCCCGTGTTGTCTCCGTGTGTGCTACGACTCGCTGGTTCAAACTGACAAGTCGACGATGTATGTGTAAAGCATTCTGTGGCACAGCACAAAAAAAAATTTGGGGTAGTAATCCATTTACTTTTGGAGAATCTTTGAGTACTTTGGAGAATCCTTCAAATAAAGTCTGAAGGTTGTTCTGTTGGTCCTATCATGATGATGTACATTGTACACTGTCTTCGAATCACTTTGCAGGCAGGATGCCAATGTGCTATGAGTGGATGAGAATAGGCTCGGCCTGGCTGACTGGTGGTACCTGGCGTTTCCATGCTAGCTATTTGTGGCTGGTTTGCCAGGACGTGTGTTCAGTTGCCTGGCATGTCAACTTTCAGTGTGGAGTGGATTCTCTGTGTACAATTTCTCTGAACATGGTCTGTAATTTTGCAATTTTTTTGTTGTCCAGCTGCCAATGTTCTTCTATCTGATACGGGCGAGGTGAAGCTTGCGGATTTCGGTGTAGCTGGTCAGCTAACGGATACTCTAAATAAGAGAAGTACGTTTGTTGGTACACCGTTCTGGATGGCGCCCGAGGTCATCAAGCAGTCAGCGTATGATACAAAGGTAAGGCTAGGTAAGGCTAGGTTTGTATTATAACTTTGTATCCAGCGTGGAATTGAATGCGAGCTTTTCTAGATCAGTTTGTGTAGCAAGTTCATTTTATTAAAATCTTCATCACTTCATGTGTGGCGTGTATCATGGGAAACTAGGTATACAGTCAACTTCGCTAATAATGACTCCGGATATAACGACAATTCGCAAATAACGACATAATTTTCATGCCCGGAGCAAAGTCCCATCCAACTGTGACACATATAATGAGACTTCGGATATAACGACACTTCGCGAATAACGACACTTTTCTGATGCCCCGCCGAGTGTCGTTATAAGCGAAGTTGACTGTAGTCCCGTTATCTACCCAACTGTTGCACTTCCGTAAGTTGAGTTCAGTGAGTTCTGCAGTCCGGGTATGGAGGGAGTGACTGAGTTGATGAGTAGAACCCACACATTGCACATTGGTGCGCTAAGGGAGACACGGCCGTCTGCTATGTCGCTTTAGCTGCAACCCGGCGGTGGGTATGTTCACTGGATGCGGGGGATGAGGGTGGGGCTGCACAATCTGATAGATTCCACTGCGGTTGCTTCTGCTCTGAGAATAGGGTGTACCCGCCTGCTTGGTCGTTGGAAAGGCGGATCTGTACTGTACACGTAACCTGCACTTTTCCCTGTTTCCTTTCTGTGCTCTTCTTCCGTTTCAGGCGGATATTTGGTCATTAGGAATCACCGCAATAGAGCTCGCCAAGGGGGAACCTCCCAACTCGGACCTTCACCCGATGCGCGTTCTATTTTTGATCCCGAAGAACAACCCGCCTGAATTGCAAGGAAACTATTCCAGGGCGTTCAAAGAATTCGTTGCTGCTTGTCTCAATAAGGATCCGAGTGATGTAAGAGGTTTTTTAAAAATAGGCATGTTTATTTGAGCTGTTTCTGCATGAATGCTATTTTTTCGCATTTGTGCATGGGATAGGGGCTGATGATATTGCAAGCTTTGGTCTATTAGGCTTGTCTATCTTGATTTGTGTGGCTATCCAAGGATTGGTGGTGGTGGGCATTACTTTCATTCTTCTGCTTCGTCCATTCTCTGCATCATTCCCTTCAAAGTGCATTACGCGTATTCGCTTCAGCCTTCACAGGGTGTTTCTTGTGTTCTGATCCGACTCCGGGTTTGTGTGATTTGTTTATGGTGCTTTATAGCGACCCCCTGCGAAAGAGTTGTTGCGTCACCGGTTCATCCGCGGTGCGAAAAAGCAATCTCATTTAATTGAGTTGGTGGAGCGACATAAGGCATGGCGAGCAGCGGGTGGTAACACGGCAGACAGGGAGAGTGATAGTGATAGCAGCGACAGCGATGAGTAAGTACCTATGCATGCACCTGTATGTTTGCAATCCGTTGTGCCGAGAGTGATCACGTGTTCACTTTTTGCTTCAGTAGTAAGTTTTACCATGCATTCAAACATACTTGGCCTCTGGGCTTTTTTCGAACCCGACTTGGATCTCGAAACCCTTTCTTTGATTTTGTACTTTGTGTTTCTGGCCCGTACCTAACTACTTTGTGTCATATTTGAACTTGGCTGGAATTCTAGCTTGTGCCTGTACATGGATTACTCCACAGTGGCACTCTTGAAAAGTTGGTCCAGGCCTGTTCCCAGATTACTCATGCAAGGAAATTGGGATGTTCTCCAACCAGTTCTGATTTATAGTGAACCTGTTGAAGCTACATAGGAGCAAGCAACTTCACTATTGAAGCTCTGTTATATTTTTAGATGACTGTAGTCTCTTCATGCCGAGTCAATGAAGTTGATTTCTTTGACTGCTTTATACGTTTATGTGTTCTGAGAATCTCTGATCCCGATCTGTTTTGTCATTCGACTCTTCTGAAGTAGAATGCTAGCTACAGGTATCTGCCGACAGTGCCCTAGTGGACTCAATTTCCCCGCTCTACGTTTTTCTTCAGACTTTTCCCCTTTTCAATTCCCTCAACTAGTGAATACTCTTACGTTTTTGGATTTGAAGTGTAGTTGATGCGGCACGTTGTACTAAGGCACTCGGGTTCCTTGCTTGTGCCTCCTGCTATGTCTGTGTAGGAATGAAGAGGAGGAAGAATCGCCGGAGTGGAACTTTGATACAGTGCGGGAAGGTAGCGGTGCGGGCGCCGCGATGGCCGCAGCACTGCGCGGTGGCGAGGAAGTAACAACGAATGGCGAGGTGACAGCGTCTGCCTCCGCAGCGACAGCATCAGCAGACACATCGACAACAACAACAAGTGCAGCGGCAGCATCTGCACCTGCGCCAGTGGCTGCACAGCCGGCAGCGCCTGCAGCAGCAGCGGTAGCTCCTGCACCTGCGCCTGCACCCGTTCGAGCGGTAAGGCTCTTCTCTCTGCATTATTCAGCATCTTCATTTTGCTGGCCTCAAGCGAACGTCCCTGGTTTGAGTCCTGGTGGTGACAGTCAATTTTTCTTCAGACTTTTTCCCTTTTTCCATTCCCTCAACCTATGAATACTTCATTTTACGATGTATCCTTGTGCAGGTACTTGCTGCTCTCGTTGTGTAAAGCCTGGGTTTTTTTAGTGATGTAAAGAATATTCTAGAATACCAACACCAGAAAGAATATTCGAGTGCAGGCAGCATTATTCGATATTCGAAAATTCGAAAAATTGGCACTTTTTGGTTGTGTTATTTAGCTCCAACCTTGATCTCCTGAACAGTATTGAGGATGACAGTATATAAAATATTTTCTGAGAACTGTGAAGCTTGTTCTTGAGTAAAGTCTGCTCTGTAAGCAGTGGCAATGTGATCTGTGTGCAACATGAATGTTGAGTCTGATGGAGTGAATTGATCGACGCACATCACAAGAATAATAGAATATTCGAGAGAGTATTCGTTCGAAGAAAACACCATTCGTTACATCACTAGTTTTTTTAACTTGACGTAACGCTGACTGTACTGGCTCTAAGAGCCTGTCGGCAAGGCTGGGCCGAGCTGTAAAATCCAGTATGATTTGTACGACACTACATTAAGCAGTTGTTGCGCTGCTCAACATTGATCGTCGCGAGTCATAAGGCACGGTCCATGGCGGATTGTCTTTCAGCTAAGTTGCAGTTGCGCGTCGCGTCGAATGTGAACCAGGCTTATCTGTCGGTGAAGTGGACACGGCTTATTGTAATTTTAATAATAATACAAATGCCATGGCCTGCATAAATATAAAAACTAAGAAAGGGAAAGTGCATTAGCTGCTCTTAGCATTGGACTATTTGCTTGGCCTGTGCTTACAAGACGGGCACTTATCAAGATATTCTGATGCGGTGTATGTGCATGTGCGCGTTTGTTGATACTTGTGCTCTTCTGCAGGCCCCAGTCCGGCAACCATCAAGAGGTCTCCAGACTGTAGTCGTCCCAGTTCTGAATGAGGTAAATACTTGTTGAGTTGTCTTGTGACATAGGGTTGGTGTTGTCTTGATGTAAAACTTCATATGGCAGCAAGAGTACTCACTTGTGGAGGCTAGTTCTTTAGTCTGCTTTTGTGTTGCTGCCTTTTCTGATCAGCACCTATGGATAGTTACTATTATCATCAAGAGTATATATAAGCTTCCAAGAGTGTGCAACTCCTGATACCCCTTCTTTGGGGTTCGCCGACGGCGGTAACTCACATCACGTGGTGTAGTGTTCTAGTTGTACGTTTCCAGCCCGTTTTTCGCGCGTGCACGGGAGTAATAAAAAAACACTCTCTGACAGAAACTCACTGGGCATATGCAACTCGCCAGCATGATCATGGCAGATATTCGGATTACGCTCATGCTATCCTTCGTTTGTATGTACATGTAGCACTCTGGGGAGCTTATTTACTCTTGTTAGTGTTGGTTAGTTGTGTTACTTTGTCCCTCTTCTACGTCTGTACTTGGACAATGCAGTGAAGTTCAGTACATGTTAGAATGTACCATGTTTATTATAACATACTCTAATTTCAGAAATTTTCGGTGCTCAATATTTTCGGTATGAGGGCAACAGGCTAGGTTAGGCGAACAGAAATTTTCGGTACAGAGAAGCACTTCCCTATTGTATTATGTGTGTTAGTGTTTGTTCGGTGTATCGAAATTTTAGGTGTGAAGTAGACGCACCGAAAGTACCGAAAATAAAAGTACACCGAAAATTTGTGAAATTACAGTACTATGGGCTATATAGTATTACTTTTGAGGTCCTCATCATAGTGCAAGTCATTCGACTCTGGTTATACAGCACATGGGGCTATACAGTACAGATGTGTATGGTCCCCGGAGGTGTATGTTATACTATAGTGTCACTGTACATTGGGATGCGTCGTGTTCACTTGTCAGGTACTTGATTAGCAACCTGCAACTTTCCTGTTCTGCCTTGCCATACCCATCTCTTGTCCAATCCACAGCTGCAACAGCGACCTGGTGCCGAAGCGGGCTCCATTCGGGAGCTACAGCAAGCGTTTGAATTGGCAGAGGTCTCGTATCCAGGTATCACAGATGATCTCCTGCAGCACATTGTACAGCAACTGAAGGCGTAAGTCTGACTTACCGGGAACTCTCTTCCTTCGTGTTTATGACTGCATTAACTCAGTGAGACATTGCTGGGTGCTGTGGTAGTCATTTCCTCCCTTTTTGTGCAGTGCGTCAGAGGTGTTTGGTGCATGTGTGTGTGTGTGTGTGTGTGTGTGTGTGTGTTTAGTCAGGAACTAAACATCATTTTGCAGAGATTTCAGATATGGCTTTTTACCTTCTGAGCAATGTGCAATGTACACAATGCACGACTGTCGGTGCCATGGTGCCCATCACAAAGTGCATGTACAGTAAAACCTGTAGTTGCCGGACGCAGTGCCAAACGGAATCCTGTATTAACCACACGCATTTTCATGCACCAAAGTGCTGTGGATCAAGCGGAATCCTGTCTTTTCAGGTTAGTTGCCGCTGCACCAGGGCGTCCGGTTAGGGCAGGTTTTACTTCATGTATAAACTACCCAAGCGGCAGTTTTTTTGTCGGGGTTGAACACTAGAACCACCTCTCAACACAGCGGCTTGTTTCTGGCCGGTGCTTATTTTTATTTTCGGCGTAGGCCAATATCTGGAAGTGCGGTTAGTGGATCACAGCTTCTCCAGTCGCCTCTACCTACTGTCTGATGGTTGCCTCTTTCCTTTGTTTCTGTTGTTGCTCTGAGCATTTGGTGTTACTCTGTGGCAACTTCGAGTGCAACTCCTTTCATTGTGCGGGTGCTCATGAATAGAAGTGCACGATGTTGACGCTGGCACTTATAGTGTTACTCCATAATTGACCACTACTCTGTGTGTGTGTGTGTGTGTGTGTGTGTTTGCGTTTGTGTGTGTGTTTATTTTGCTTTTCTTGTCCAGAATAAACTGATCGTGTTCATAACTCTGCATTACGCCTGTGCGTCTTCATTTGAGTCCGGAGAACTTGTCGTCGATGTCACCATCTGTGTGCAATGTGCATCTACACAGCCAGCGGTGATGATCTATCGTCCCCATCTTCTGCCGCTATACTTATAGTATCTGGTTGCTGTGCACTTCGTGTTATTTCCTGCCCTTTCCTTATTTTTGTGAGAGAGAGATAATCTTGAGATCTACGCATTCGGTTCTGCGAGGTACCTTTGTGATGTTGTGAAGTGCACATTGTGTTATGTTTCCCTCATAAGTTCCTGCACCCAGCGCTGCCTTCCCGCTGGACTGCTACCGCCCACGTCTGAGCATCTCGCTGCACGTCTGGCGAGTGACCAGCCGTCGTTACGACCGAGCACCGTAGCTGCTCTGCCGATTGACCGTCTAGCACTACTACTGTGCTGTTATGCTGTGCTGGGCACTGAGCAGCGGGCTTGTTTCTCCTGTTACTGTAAGATGACCATCCCGTGGTGTGTCTGTCTGTCCTTGATCTGCTACTGCTGTATTGTGATACAAATTACTCTGCACACCTGTAATCATAATTATGTGCCTTACTACCCGCTATGCGCTTCTGTAAATAGAGCTTCATGTGGCTTCTGAGACTGAACCATTCGTCGACCCGTCGTTCTTTATTTTAAATCTGCTGCCTCCCCAAGGTCACGCCTTCTGTCATTTTAAAAGTCACATGAGTCCATTGCTTCAAATCATCTTCTCTTTTTTTCTACACTGCTTGTAAAAAGATTGCTGTCTTCGTTCTGCTTCGCACTCTATCGGGCCGTCTGCTTAATATTATGCCAACAGAGGGCGGCTTTTGCCCACCGCGGTGTACCATATATGCGTCTTCATTTTAGTGCTATTTTATTCACGCCTCATACTACCATGAAATAGCAGCAGCAGCTGTCTGTGCTTGTTAGGGTTTTTCTCTCCGTTGTCTTCAGCACCGGCAACATCACAGCTGTCTCTTATTCGTTCGCTCGTCCTTTGATAGGACTGCAGATTACATGTTCACTACTCGACCCACCCCTTCCTTCCTTCGTTCGTGAGGCCTTCTCCAGTGTTCTACGCCTCACCCTGGCTCCTCTGGTTCATCTTGAAATATGTTGTTCTTTTGACATATTTTGTGTATGAATGTTTTCATATCCCGTACGCTCGGCCGGCCATGGCCGTGCGCTTTATACTCTCTTCGTGCTGTGAAACTTGTGTGTGGGTGTGTTTGGCTTTTGATAAGACAAGTAAGTTAGTTATGCGGCTTATGGTCTTGATTGCAAGCTGTAAATAAAATAGTCAGAAAATAACTGCTGCACTGTCTATTGCGGCAAATGCGCAAGTCGATTCCTCCGCGCCGCCGGGTCATTCCGTATTTCGGACAGGATCAGGGAGTCGTCAAATTTTAATAATTATGGTACATGTACTAAGTATTTGACGACTCTCTGGGCAGCTGGACAGGATCCAGGAATCATGACTGTTTAAAAATTATGCAGTAGTGTGATGACGTAATCCACGTGGATTTATTATTTTCGTTTACAAAATTTGGCGCGGATGAGTTTCAGATTTGAATGACTGATATTATGAGTGATGATTATGTTGATCATGACTCTACAAAGTCACAGGCCATGCATACCGGTATGCATTATGCAGGGCATGATGTGGTCGTGGATGTTGTCCACAGCAATAATAATAATTATTAATAGCAAGAAGAAACACTGCATTGTTGCCATCCTCTTGGCTCAAACTCCACCGAGAATATTCCCCTTTCTTCAACTAAAACCCAAAAGGAGAGGAATGAATCAGAAGCGTACTCGAGCCTGAGAGTGAAAGGTCAAAACTAATGATAATGCATGTACAGTGTACTTGTATCTCCCGGTGTGCATTCTCAGTCACATTCAGGCCCTCTGTAGCTGAACTGCAGCGTCTGCTGTTTCTGAAGCGTTTTAGCTATCCATCTATGATCTACGTACAGACGCTTGCTTTACCCCTGGCACTCCGCGTGACCGGCCGCCTGCAAGTAAACTGTGTGCCAACGTTGCAGAGTTTTGAGAAAATTCTTTGAAGAGGACGAAGTTTGTTGTTGAAGCAATGAAGTACAGGTTTGGCTAGACGCCTGAATACAAATTTAATCTTGAGTTGTTTTTGGGTCTCATTTTCATTGACTGCCTAAAACCCGTCAATACCGGCTGGAAGTGGTTAGGTTTGAGGCTATGGAAGTTCGTTGTGAATGGAACGAATGCCCCAGCACATTCACGGATATGGCTGACCTACCTGTTCACTGCAGAAAGCATATCAATGAATTCCACCCTATGCCCAGTGACGCCTATCTAAGTCAGACTGCATTACTGGACCTGGGTGATGATGACGATGAGGAGCAGCTCACTGGCAGCGTCAACCTGCGCTGCCTGTGGAGGGACTGCCAGTTCAAGGCCACGTCTACGTTGGAGCTGGCCTTGCACGTCGGCTTTCACCCGCAGCACTGCGTCCTGAAGGCACTGGGCGCCGCGCACCAGCAGAAAAGCGGCCTGCACGCGTGCTCTCTCAGCGTGGAGACACGCAGTGTTATTCCTGACATTCCGGCGCCGTATGCGTGCGGCTGGGAGGACTGCAACCAGGAGTTCAGAGAGCCAATGCTGTTCTACCGGCACATCAAAGATCACATTGCAGCAACGCCACGCTTAGTGCGGCCTGACGGAGAGCCGGGAATCCGCCGCTATGTTCCCTGCGGTTGGACAGGTGGGTGGAAAACAAAGGCGCCTATTGCCGAAACTCTTGTGTTTTGTATGAGCAATGCCGGCATGTTATTACATCAAAACGTGGTCTGAGTCTCTGTTACCAGTTGGGCTCCTTATCAAGTGTCTTTTGACTGGAAATAGCAAAAGAGAAGCAACAAGAAATCACTTAAAGTAGAGGATAGTGGTGGGAAATTAACAACTAATCACAAGGAGATTTAGTACTGAAGATAATGAGCACTTCTAGTGAAGCGCCCAGCAAGGTGTATGTGAAGTTTTCCATAGCCAAACAGGTGTGATATAATGACAACCACACTCTGAAGGAGTACTGTTAACGCAATGCTCGCCTACTAAATGATGACCTCTCTGTTTTCGTGAAAGTTCTTATGGGATGCCAATTGTCAAGAGGCTGCTGTTTATGATGTTGCTACGGGCATTTTTTAAATTACCCTCTCCAAGAAAAGTCTCCAAGAGAAAGAAGAATGGATTCCACACAGCTGGATACTTTCAAGAAAAAGGAGGTTAGCCACATGGTTGCTCATTCACTACTGTAGCCACGTGGTCAGTGTGTGAAGGCAGCTTCTGAGGGTTGTGAGTCGTATGGCCTTTCTTGGAAGTATGATACTGTGTGGAGTCCACTCCTCTCATTGTGTGTGTGTGTGTGTGTGTGTGTGTGTGTGTGTGTGTGTGTGTGTGTGTGTGTGTGTGTGTTTACAGGCTGCTCTCAACAGACTTTGAACCGCACTCGGCTGAGCGATCACGTTCGTACGCACACTGGCGAGCGAGTCATTGCCTGCCCCGTGTGCGGAGGATTGTTCATTAACGCCACTAAGTTCAGTGATCATCTTACTCGTCAAGTCACCACTGATAGTAAGATGAAATGCAGTACGATATGGGCCACCCCTGCAGCATTCAATTCAATAGGCCATGTGCTCATGAGCGAGTTGCGGATAGGCCAGGGTTTACTGTAATGTATGCTAGATGACTTTGTGTCTGCATGCACCCAGTGGTCAGGTATTTTGGTCTGAATAATTAATCCCAGCACCAACTGCGATGCTGCTCGATGAAATCTAATCATCGTGTGAGTCAAGCCAGCACCCTGCACCCGGGCATAGCCCAGTGAGTGCGTTCGATTATGCACGCGAATCGATTCATGAATCCATTCGCATGCATTCAAGTCGTTTGATTTTCATGTCACGGGCCCTGGAATCGATTCAGAATCCATTCACTCCATTCACATGGGGTGATGTGAATAGCGCGAATCGATTCATGAATCGTGCAAAATCGAACGGACTCACTGTGTAGAGGTCTGGGGCTTCACCACAGTACTAGTACCCGGCGCATGCTTCATCGCATCATTGAGCAGCACTGTAGTAGACTGTACAGTAGTCTGCTCGGCTACAGGATGTCTTCACAAGTTGTATGTGCAATTGTGGATACCGGTGGTCAGGTGCATGCACTTGTCCTGCGAGTAGTAACACATCCCATGTCTGGATTCTCTGTGTGTGTGTGTGTGTGTGTGTGTGTGTGTGTGTGTGTGTGTGTGTGCGTGTGTACGTATGTGTGTGTGTGTATGTGTGTGTGTGCTTATGCGTGTGCTTATGCGTGTTTGTGTGTGTGTGTGCGTGTGTGTGTGTGTGTATTCAGCTGCCTACTACCAATGCTCACATTGCTGTAAACGACTGCAGTCGGAACGTCTCCTCCGCGATCACATGCGACAGCACGGTACGTGGAACACACTATGCCACGCTGTGACGTGTCTCCCAAATTATTCTGAACTCATCCCTGGCAGCTGTTTCTTAGCGAGACGGGTCAAGCATGCATGTATGGTTCGCGATGGGCGCATGCACACGAGAAGCCAAGCAGTAACACATATCTTTTTCTGTTCCAGGTCTTATTGGCCAGGGATACGCTTGATCCTGACAAGCATACACTATGTAGTAGTATGTAACAATGTTTATCGTAAGCAACCTTGCTCCAGACTGCAGCTATTCTCGAATGATTGGGCCAACGTCTTTGAGCTTCTGCAGCGCTCATCAATGGGTAGTGCCAGGACTATGTGACTTGTGTCCATATTCCAATCATTGGAGAGTGCTGCTTAAAGAAAACGGGGCGTCGTGGGTCAGCTAGGCCTGGGCGTTGTGCAGCCCTACACCTGCCAGAACTTGTATGTACCCTGGTGTAGGGCACTGTGCGGCCCCAGAGCTGCGTTGTGTGCTTGTGTAGGATGCTGTGCAGGCCCAGACCTGCTAGAGCTGCGTTGTGCGCTGGTGTAGAGTGCTGTGCAGGCCCAGACCTGCTAGAGCTGCGTTGTGTGCTGGTGTAGGGCACTGTGCAGGCCCAGACCTGCTAGAGCTGCGTTGTGCGCTGGTGTAGAGTGCTGTGCGGCATCAGACCTGCTAGAGCTGCGTTGTGCGCTGGTGTAGAGTGCTGTGCAGGCCCAGACCTGCTAGAGCTGCATTGTGTGCTGGTGTAGGGCACTGTGCAGGCCCAAACCTGCTAGAGCTGCGTTGTGCGCTGGTGTAGGGGGCTGTGCAGCCCCAGACCTGCTAGAGCTGCGTTGTGCGCTGGTGTAGGGTGCTGTGTGGCCCCAGACCTGCTAGAGCTGCGTTGTGCGCTGGTGTAGAGTGCTGTGCAGGCCCAGACCTGCTAGAGCTGCGTTGTGTGCTGGTGTAGGGCACTGTGCAGGCCCAGACCTGCTAGAGCTGCGTTGTGCGCTGGTGTAGGGTGCTGTGTGGCCCCAGACCTGCTAGAGCTGCGTTGTGTGCTGGTGTAGGGCACTGTGCAGGCCCAGACCTGCTAGAGCTGCGTTGTGTGCTGGTGTAGGGCACTGTGCAGGCCCAGACCTGCTAGAGCTGCGGTGTGCGCTGGTGTAGGGCACTGTGCAGGCCCAGACCTGCTAGAGCTGCGTTGTGCGCTGGTGTAGGGCACTGTGCAGGCCCAGACCTGCCAGTTGTGACCTGTGCACTGATGCAGGTGCAGGGCACTAACGTATTCACGAGTGCGTGTTTCATTGATATCAACATTGTACTTGAGTGCCTGTGACCATGCGTAGACTCATCTCATAATGGCCGCTTCTCATGCACCAAGTCATGTCTCTTGATGGCTGCTGCTCATGCACCAGGGCAGCAGTCGCAAGAGCATGCCATTGGCTTGCTTGCCTTGTATTTTAAAAGGTTGTGCAATTTTTTTATACTCCATCTTGTGTGTGTGTGTGTGTGTATGTGTGTGTGTGCATGTGTCCCATATGGTGCAGTGGTATGTGCAACGATTTTCAATCGAGAGATTGCGGGTTCGATTCCCGACGATTATGGTCACACACGTCTTTCTTCTCTTTCTCAGACTCCTCCTGACTTTTCTTTCATTCTCTTGGGTGGTTACCAACAGCCAGTGCATGCCGGAGTATGTGGTGTGATGTGTGTGCGGGAAAAAAATAAAAAAAATACCGAAAAGTAGGGATTCACTGGCCAGAAAAAGCCACTTCATAGCTGTGTGGTGTAGACCAGGCTGAATAGTGGCGGTCAATTCTTCAGCCTTGCAAGCTGTTGAATGGTGCAATCCCAGCACAAGTTGCTATGGCTTCTGCCGTAGTATCGCTATCATCGCCTCCGGTGATGGGTGTCAAATGGTCAAATGGAAATGGTCAAATGGTGTGTGTGCGTGTGTGTGTTTCATGCAGTGAATAGCGTGCACTGTCGTAGTATCGCTATCATCGCCTCCGGTGATGGGTGTCAAATGGTCAAATGGAAATGGTCAAATGGTGTGTGTGCGTGTGTGTGTTTCATGCAGTGAATAGCGTGCACTGTCAGTTATGTAGCATGACGTGTCCTAGTCCAGCCGGCCTGCGAAAGCACATGTTTTTCAAGCACACGTCCGATCGACCTTTCTGCTGCAATTTCTGCACCTACAGGTGAGTGGGTGTGCGTGGGTGTGTGTATGCGTGTGTGTATGAGTGTGTGTATGTGTGTATGTGTGTGCGTGCATGGTGATGCGTGTGGCAAAAATGCAGTTTGTGTAGAGTGATGCTGGGCTGGTACTGTTGTGTGGACACGCAAACTAAAACTTCAGTGTACTCGATTGTAATAGGAATAGATGTGCACTATGCGGTGTCACTGCTGCTTTATGATCAACAAACACAGTGAGGGAAGCTTGTTTTTGCCACACACAGCTGCGCAGTGAATGTGTTTTTCTCCTCTCCTAGCCTTGATCTGCTCCATCAGCTAGCTGTGTGTGTGTGTTTGTGTTTCCATGCTGTTCAGAGCGAAGACACTTGTGGATATGCGGCGCCATTCTGAAAAGCACAATGAGAAGAGTGCGTATGGCTGCCCAGAGAGCGGCTGCTCGTTCGAGTCGCGGACGTACGCGTCTCTCCGTCACCACTACAACCGTGTCCACCGTGTGAGCTCCATTGTGTTTTCTGTGTGTGTGGGAGGGGGGTCACAGTGTGTGTGTGTGTGTGTTTGTTTGTGTGTCACCGTGTGTGTGTGGGAGGGGGGTTAATTGATGAACAATATCTATTGGTGCTATGTGGGACACAAGTTGAAAACACTCGAATGGCACATTCCGCTTTCCCGAGGATACTTGGAGTGTTGGCCTGTCCCAGAGTATCTGTAAAACAAAATAAATAAATATAAAACGTCATGTGACATGCGAAGGCCGTAGTGAAATGTTACCCAGTCTGCCTCGAGAAGCTGTAGGGTGGGTAGGGGTCTCAGCCAACATTTATGGCAAATTTAAATCCTTGTGCATGTACAGTCAGACCTCGCTTAACCGCACACATCTGTTTTCCACAAAAATATCCGGATAGGCGAGGGAACCGGATAACTGAACACACATACTGTATATGCATGTGGCATGTCATAAGCAGTGACATCGTACATACATGTAGACGGGTCCTATGCAGTACAACTAGCGTGCACAGTATGTAAAACAAGCGAGAAAATGACAAGTGCATGCAACTAAGTGCTGTCCACATGCACCCAGCAGGTCAAGGACCTCATTTGCCTGTACAACTCCCTGATTCTAGCATCTGGAAGCCACATGCAACCGGATACGACGAAGCTTTTTGTACACATTTTAACCAGTTTGTACACAAAATCATGCACCTGTATGCGGATCGCGAGGTCCGGTTATGTTGTATGCATAACATATGCTGCACATCGGTAACCAGCGATTTTCTTCCGGATGGCGAGGGATCCGGATAAACGAGGACTGACTGTACTTCTTTTTGTCCTGTGCGCACATGTGTTTGTGTGTGTGTGTGTGTGTGTGTGTGTGTGTGTGTGTGTGTGTGTGTGTGTGTGTGTGCGTGTGTTTTTACAGGAGGGCAAGGACACGCAGCCGAAGAAGTTATACTGCTGCCAGGTGTGCCACCGCACGTATCGGCGCGGCCAGGACCTGACGCGCCACCTGATGCGCAAGCACCACTACAAGCACCCTCCGTCGCACAAGCGCTTCCGCTACATGCGCGGCGAGGACGGATTCATGTACCTGCAGCTCATCCGCTTTGAGTCGGCCCTAGCCACGTCCGTAACCGCGGCGCCCGCGTGGAGCGAGCGGCAGCCCCAGGACGGCGCCGAGTATGCTGTTTCTGACGGCCAGCCTGGCGAGGATGAACAGTATGAGGACTGGGAAGAAGGTGATGAGTACGCCGATGAGGATGAGGATCTCCTCTACGAGGAAGAAGACATGGAGTATGAAATGGAGGACTACGAGGTGAGGTTCTTTGCTGCTGATTTTATTGGACTGCCGATGGCGTTTAACGTGGTGCCTGCAGTGTCTGACTTCTCTTTGTTGTGTGCAATGGCCGTGCCGGGCGGGTCACACTGATGTTTGTTGCTAGGAGTATTCACCGACTTCTCCGAACACCGAGGTGGTTCAGACGTCACCAGTGCAAGCACAGGGTGAGTTGCTATGGCAATGTCTGCCGTCACTGTTGTCTGTTTTTTTTAAGTAACTAGCCAGCTGCAGAAGTCACGAATACCTTCCGGGGTGGAGGGGCAAGCCAGCGGCTAGCGTAGTTCCCAACCGCCTGATTCATGCGCGAATGCTAGCAGTGCCATCAACAGTAGAACACGTACGTTTTGCTGTGCTAACGACGGAACGCTTTGAAGCCTGTGTGCAGTATTGTAGAGGTGTCGTAATTCCACGGACAACTGGTTACTAAGAGTGTACTGTCATGTACAGTAAAACCTGTCATGAGAGACTACCTGTCATGAGAGACTACCTGTCATGAGAGACTACCTGTCATGAGAGACTACCTGTCATGAGAGACTACCTGTCATAAGAGACTACCTGTCATAAGAGACTACCTGTCATGAGAGACTACCTGTCATAAGAGACTACCTGTCATGAGAGACTACCTGTCATGAGAGACTACCTGTCATAAGAGACTACCTGTCATAAGAGACTACCTGTCATGAGAGACTACCTGTCATAAGAGACTACCTGTCTTAGAAGGCCACTGTGATTAAAGACCATCTCTCTTTGCAGACCGGTCGTCTCAGGAATATTGAGACGAAAATAAACTAGAAGACGTGTGCGATTGGTGGCCAGGCTTCAGGTAGGATGTTAGGTCGGCTGTAGAACGCACCGGCAGCAGTGTGCGTGGGTAACTGCAGCTTGCCCAAGTGCTGTCATATGCCAAGTGAGCTGCTTGACTCTTCAGTTTAGTACCGTATGTCGTTTGATGCAACTCGCACTGTATTGCATAGGAGTGGATGTGTAGGTTGTTGCCCTTTTTTCACAGATGTTGAGTTACATTTATAGAACGGTGCGAGCAGTTGTCTTGCTTCATGTGCGGTGTATTGCGAATCAAAGAGATTTTACAACCTGTTTCCCTCTGTTGCATACTAACAGATGGTAGCGAAATACTTGACTCAGTAGGTACCCAGGACAGCCAAGCAGCCGCTGCTTCAGTGGAATCCCCAGAGACTGAGGGCACAGCCACCGCAGCTTCGGAGCAGGTTCCAGCTGGTGCTGAGGATGACCGCTATCAGTCGGCCATGGCAATGCTGGACTTGATCTCCGCTGGCCAGGACATTGTACCATCGCCATCCAATGATGTGCAGGCTTCAGCAGAGTCGGCCAATCGCAGTAAGGACATTCCCCCTGAGTATTTTCTAGTTTTCTCTGTACGTTTCTGTAGCGGAGTCTTGCATTGTGCTGTCATACTGGTGATGAATGGCGATAAGGTCTGCTGCAGAGGAGCGGGAGTTGGTATTTTTTTGTTGGGAGGGTAGGAGAGGGGGGGGGGGGAGGAGGATACTCGGCTTACTGTAAAACCGGAAAGTCTAAGGAGTCACACAGTCTAACGTTTTAACGAGCAATTTTTTCGTTATTTGAAGAAACGTTATCGCGAACCCGGTTCGAGATGTCTGTGTAAAGATGCAGTTACAGATGGGTGGCCAGGTAGCCATCGTTAAACTTTCTGCACGTTATCATGCCAAAATTACAAACACGTTGAACTTTTTGGTCGTTAAACTTTCCGGTTTTACAGTACCAGAGGTCAGGCAATTCGAACCTCATGAATCCTAGGTGGGAGTAGGCCCTTTCTTTTTCAAGTTTCCGGATGCACCTTAGACAAAACTTTTTAAACCTCTGCGTGCGCGTGTTGTTTGCCCGGCGTGCTATTCGACAGGTCTTGGATTGCTGCAGGGACTTGCTCAGCTCACAGGTCAGTCGATTGAAGCCGTTGCACAGTACTTTGCTGAGAGTGCTGGCGATGTCGGTGCACAAGACGTACAGTCTTCACCAGAAGCTTCTTCAGCTATGTGATGCGGTTCATGCAGTGTCTCTGGTGCAGTGGCAACACTGTATGGCTCGGGGGCCTGTCGTCTAGTCCAGGATGTTCTCCAAGCATCAACACTTTAGCAGTGTGTGTGTGTTTGCGTGCGTGTGTGTGTGTTCTAGGCTTTTCGATTTTGACTTGATTAGTTTTAGGTGTTGTTGTGTGTCTGCCTCCCTCTAATTTCTAGTGTTTGGCCGTCGTGCCTTGAGGTATGTCTAGATCTTGTTTCTAACATGTTCTCGCATGTGTGGTGAGAGATAGTGAGTTTTCAGATGATAAGTTTTCAAGGGCATTGCACCTGCTTTATTTATTTATTTAACGTTTGGTTCTGTTTTGGGTTTCTCTGTGGTGCTTATCTGCTAACACATGTCAACAGTCTATTGCCAGGAGCCGGTCTCCTGGCAAGAAAGAATAAAGGTGATAACGTATACCTCAGCCCTGTCCTGTTAAAGGTGTTGTTGCGGTGGAGTGGAAATAACGGCAGGATCAAACTCTTGCACACCTAACTACTTATGCTTCCTCAAGCGCATACCGGTACTACGCGTCCGTCAAGTGCTCTTTGGATATGGCTGTTTATAGAGTGGCTCGCGTCGTGAAACATCTTGTTATCATCTGTAACTTGTGCAGCTCTGCCGCTGTAGCCTGTTAGTGCATTGTGCACTCGCCATGTGGGCATTGTGTTGGTACCTGTAGCGACTGGCTGTGGTGCGTGTGTTAATGTTGTCTAGTCGTGTACATGGTTCGTTATGTTCTTGTTGGGGCAGTGCTGGTGTTTGCACAACTTGCACACCTACTTCGTCATCGTATTGATGTTCATGGCCTGTTACGTGTGTGTGCCGCTGCCTGGCGTGACACTGAAGACTACTCCATTTCAAAATAGAGGTGCATTTTTTAGGAAAAATTCAGCATGGTTTCCTAGTTTTCTTCAACGCCTTTCAAGTCCTTGGGAATGTTCTTGACGGCATCGCGCTGCTTTCTGAGCGGCATTTCTTCTCGTAGTATTCGCGTCTTAGGTTATGTTTTACGGTTCTGCAAGACTTTGGTGGTTAGCATAATCCTTTACGAAGTTTAGATACCGGTATGCAGAGTACATGCACGTGCTGCACTGCAGCAGCGCAATCTAGAGTCCTCCAGAAATTTAGGGAAGTTTGTGCATGTACATTCGAAGCCTGGTTTGAGAACTTGCTGCGAATCCTTTTAAAACTCAGTGTCAATGTTAAGTTTATTGCTTTTCATATTTAAAGTTTGGGGCGAAGAGTTGCCTAATTATTGTAAGTTTTAAGCAAAATAAATAGTTTAAATCAGATTCAGAAAAATACCTCAACAGCAATCAACACAAGTGATCAGATGAGCGAGGTATACGAGCAGACTGGAGTTGCAAATGCTCCCTAAGTGTAGACCAACTAAACGTGTTACTTCATTCCCTAAAGTGTGGTCACAGACTTTTGGAACTGCAGTACAGTATGTATCCGAAAGAGGGAAAAAAACCCCGGTGACCATCCATCTGCCCATACTCCGCATCATCGTTCAAGAATAAATAAATTGTAAACCTTAATTGTAAACCTTATGCCAATGCTTCTCTATATAATTATATAATAAAAATGTCCCTATTTATATTATATAAAATTAATATGGGCATTTTTGGATCTATTTTGAAGTACATGACATTGCATCACTACCAATAGTAGCTGAGAGATATTTCAGCAGCTGAGTTGTTTATCCTAACCTACTAACTTAAGAAGCAGCAGTACTTGTAATACAATAAAGCACAGGTTCATTTGGTGCCTCACCACGTTAGCTTAGAAACAGATGGCATGGTGCCTACGCCCTGGAAGCGTGTTCCTCTGCGAGAGCATCCATCTCTCTTTGGATGTACTGAAATATGCCTTTGTCCATGATGGCTGCAACGTGGTTCACGTTCGGGAATGTTTTGAGCACAACCGGCTGTGGCTGCTTTCCCACCCAGTTCTTACAATACTCCAGACTGGGCAGGGGCACCGTTCCATCACCATCACCGATGATTTTCTTCTCAGGTGCAGACCTGTCCAGTGCACTGTACTTGTAACCCCAGGCTGTGTCTACGTTTGTTCCATAGATGCAGTACATGCGAACACCGGGGGGACCATGTATCATTTCACGCTTGCTCATCACATTGGCAAGCCGCTCCTGGGCATGGCTAATGTTCAGTGCCTGCAGCAGCGCTACATAGTCTGACACACCGTACGACTTGCTCGTCTCCTCCACAATGATCAACTCATCGGACACATCATTTGGCCAGAGTCCAGGCATTGGCGCTAAGAACAGGGTACTTTCGAGTGACCGCTCCATATCAATGAGATCAGCTACTGGTGCTGGTGTGCCAAACCCATCGCCAGACACTATGGCCTCGAGAACTTTGGGAGAACCGATCCACACACCTTCAACGGGAAACCATGCCTTGATGTGCTTGTCTCTCCAGTCACTGGTGGTGGTGTTGAAGAATGCTTTCAACACCGGGCCACCCATACTGTGTGAGATGACAATGGCTGGTGCATTGTACTTAGCAGTGACATTCTCCACTAGAGCTTGCAGCCTCTCAAAGTACCCATCCATGCTCCCTGAGCCAAGACACAAACAAAGAGAGACAAAACGATGTTTGTTGTCCATCCTGTGATATTGGAAGAGTGATGAATGTGCAATCGTTATTGTCTGAGGGGTCTAAGTAATAGCAGAAGTAGATCTTTTTTTTTTTCTGGGGGGGGGGGGGGGATAGAAAAACAAAACCAGCAGGTCTAAGTAGTTGGAGGAAGAACGAGCTTCAAAACATAGGCCATCTTCAAATCATAGAGGGTCAACAGCAGTGGTGTCGAGTGCGAGGTGACAATGAAATTTTTCAGATCGTTTTCACCAAACTGGCACATGACTCCAGCTTCTACTAGCCGTACATGAAGAGACTGGCCGTGGGTTCGCGTTGTCGCGTAACGTGCCATGAAGAAGTCGCTCATCAGTCGCGCGCACCATGGCAACAGGCAAAGTGTGATGGAGTGCTCCAGTCCAGTGGGGCAAGTGATCATGGTCACAGGAGCAGAGCACACAGCACCGTGTGTGCTTAGTACTAGTGTACAGCAGTGTACTTACACCGGTGCTCTATCTCTAGAGCTGAGTTCTAGTAGTGTATAACATACAGTGTACTTACAAGGTGACTTTCTCCAGTCGTACGGAGCTGCTACAATGCTCTCATCACGCTCGTAGCCAGCGTTGTCGACGAAATACTGCACCATGTCATGGAAGTACTTTGTTTCGGCCCGAATGATAAAGTCTGTGCTGTTGTCCAGATACTCGATGGATTTGGTTGATCCAAAGTTGGGTATTCTGGTTTCAATGCCTTCTGGGTCATTGTACTTTAGCGTATTCACATCAAACTCCAATCTGACAGCAAGAGAGCAACAGGGAAAGCAGGGACAATTGCGCCGTGAGTGCTTGTGAAAAATGACGTGGAATACAACAATGCGTCTCTGCTGAGCAGCTTGATGTCCACCATTACCACTACATGTACCGGGAGCAATAGTACCGTAAAGTACCACCAGAGCGCCCCACCATCTCGTCCTTTAGTGGTCGTATTGTGGAGGTGGTCTGCTGTCTGTAGGTCATACGACATGAACCTTGTACACATTATATAGCACGTTGTGCAGTCAATCCGTACCTTCGAGCGGACACAAGCTCCACACAAAAACCTGCTAAGTGCGACCTTAGTACACGAAGAGTCTTACATCGTACAAACTTCGTTGCACTCTGCCATACGATTTTCCTTTCTCTGTCTGTAGACTCAAGGTGGGGCGCTCTCGCGAGACGGGGCGCTCTGGCGGTACTTTACGGTAGTAGTAGTAGCAGCAGCAACCCAGATATAGCAGCAGCATCATGAAACCAATGTGCAATACAGATAACACTCCGGGGAATCCCCTAAACCGGGCTTCAAAAGGACTATAATTTGTAGTTCTCTGTCAAATGCAACCTGCATATTAATTAATTTTAGGATATTAAAGTTCCTTGCTAAAATTACCGCCAGTCCTGGTGGTGCTACTATGGCCTGGTCGCCAATTTAGGAAGCCTGAAAATCAGTCCATCTATCACTCAACTCACTGCAAGTCCCGTAATGTACACATAGAAGAGAAAATCGCTCAGGATTTAGATTGCTACTCAGATCAGAGTTTCTTTCCTAGGACAATCTTCCAACAACCGATAAAGGCGAGGAAACCCCCAGGAGGGCTCCTTTATAGATGGGATCAGCAGGAGACGGCAAGTACAGGGGGTTGAGTGCTAATAGCTCGCGCTAACATAAAGTTGTAGGAATTGTCGAGGTGGGTGATGGCTTGGGAGCATGGCAATCCATTCAGTGGTTGCTGAGGGTTCAGTCGGTCATCAGAAGACCCCTATTTTGCCTGATTAATCATATCATGTACTTGATATTACAGTAGAGATAATCGGATTATCTCTACTGTAATATCAAGTACATGATATGTATTATTTAAATTTATTTTGATTATTACAGTAGAACTCCCCATTATCTGGGCAGGCTGGGACCGTACGCTGTCCGTACCCAGGAATTGGCCGTCGCTCAGAACATCATACGTACTGCATAGAAGTAGACACGTTCCATGCCAATCAATATTTTGGGGGGCTTTTTTTCACTGAAAAGCCGATTTTTTGTGACCCGGGAGAGGTCAGAAAGGCGCCCAGTAGACGGGCATGTCCTTATTAGGGGCGCCCGGATAAGGAGAGTTTTACTGTACTTACGACATGTCAATGGAAAAGCAGCGGACAAGACCAGGCAAGACCTCCTTAATGCTGAGCCAGGCTTGTCTCCAGCTGTTAGTAGAGAATACAACACGGCAGATGTCCGGGTACGGTATCTTCTCCGTATGCCGCACATCAATCTGGCTGCCAGCGATGCCGGGCACTAGATAGAGAAAAAGTTCGCAAAACCCAAGTTCCCCATCAAACAGATAACACAGGGTCCACAGCAGCCTGGCGTGCATATGTGTCACAGTACTACTAGCAGGGAGTAGTAAAAATACCGGCTGACAGGGAGTAGTAAAATACCGGCTGACAGGGAGTAGTAAAATACCGGCTGACAGGGAGTAGTAAAGTACCGGCTGACAGGGAGTAGTAAAATACCGGCCGACGGGGAGTAGTAAAATACCGGCTGACAGGGAGTAGTAAAATACTGGCCGACGGGAAGTAGTAACGACAGGGAGACGGGAAGTAGTGGTTTTCCCGAATAAAGCTTTGAGTAAACTACCGGCCGGCAGGGAGTAGTAAAATACCATACTAAATACGGGCCAGCATTTTACTACTCCCGGGTACAGTACTATGTTGTTGGTTGACAGCATGTAACAAGGTGGAGACCGCTGTGTTCGGAAACAGTGACCTTACTACAACCATCCACCAACAACATGTTTCAACAAAATCAAGGTTTATCTAATTCCCTGGTACTAGTAGCTGTTGGGCACCCAAAGACCAGGGATCAGAGTTGCAACCTAGGCTGTTCTTGTCTTTCATCACCTACAGTCTACTGTATTGGACATTGTACTGTTGTGGACATTGAAGCCCGGTGAGAAGTCAAGTGGCCACGGGGTGCTGGCCTCGCAGGCGTGAGTACGCATAGTCGCATACGCTACACTTTCATAATACTAACGGTGGAAAATTCAAGAAGTGTTCTTATATCCTCTCTGGATTTTAGGAGACTCTCCAAAGCTCTCCGAACTTCAGGTGGTTGAAACTTGGAGATTCCTCGTTTTGGGGTCAGTGCATGCGAACTACTGCTAAAAGTCACGTGTTGATCATGAGTGTGCGGTATTGCCTTTTCGCATACACACAGTGCGTACTACATTTATGTCACTCAAGATCGCGGCCCCTTTGCCCCTTTGGCGCTTCATATGCAAAAGACCTCCGAATTCTTCGAGACCCGTTCCTAAATTATCCCAGTGTCTTCCAACTTCCAGGAGAACTTTCTCCGAGAAGCTAGAGAAAATAAGAACGCACCCTAATAGTCCAAGAATTATGGACTCTTGATATGACTTGATAGCGTACTGAACTGCTGGTCCATGTTAACATGTTGGCAGTGTGTACGTGAACTACTATTATTGTAGTACAGTGTGTATACACATTGCCAAATATGGACTGTATGAGCAATGCATGTGAGTACTTTGGGATCAGCAATGCACTGTTCAACACCCCATCCCACACGACCATGCCCAGGTCACGCAGGTGGCTGTGTGGGGTACCCGGGTGTTTATGGTACAAATTACGTCATTAGACACCCTTAGGCCTTAGCAAACAACGGTAACGCTATTTTTTTACGGTACTCGTACCTTGATCACCCAAATAGCGTTGATCAATTGAAGCTGCAGCGTATAAACGTTATGGGGGCTGATTTATCGTTGTGACCAACGGTACGTGTTTTGGCCAAATATTGCATAGTCCGTACGCTTTTCACCTTGTATCGCGTATATTAAGGTGACAAAAATGGTTGTACCGCCCGAACTAAAAGCTATTCTCGTGGCAACAGCGTACTAAAAATAGCGTGCATCTTGCTAAGGGGTCGTCGCAAAAGTTTTTTGTCGTCCCTGAAACGAACATGATTCGTTTGGGGGGGAGGGGGTGCGAGCCAAAATCGCAAGTCAACCGACACTGTACATATGACATGTACATGCATGCGATTTTCGTCGTCCAGCATAGCAAGCTGTGTTCGTTTCAGAGGGAGGGGAGGGGGTCCAAGTACGAAATGAACGATGTTCGTTTCAGGGACGACAGAAAACTTTTGCGACGACCCCTAAAGGTCGAACCCAAATCACGCTATTTTCCCCCTTACGATAATACCGTTACAACATAACGTTTTTTGCTAAGGGTGTCTATTACCACCGGATTTCAACGTCCACAACGGTAGTTGAGTGACGGTGTCACACTGGTACACTGCGCAGGCTGAAATCTAGTACAGTACTGAAATCCTGGCCTGTTCGTTCTTCATATCAGCATCCAACAGTACTGTGCAAAGCATACCTCCGTACCACACTCACACTGCAATGCCTTGTTCTGTACTGAAACACACAACCAACCAATGTTATCATGCATGACCTCTCGATTCTGCCAAAAACCGCGACTTTTTCCAAACCGTAAAAGCCCGTTATAAGGCCCTGGGCGGAAACGTTAGTGAAGGTCCAGAACATGGGTGTCAATTTGGGCCTGGACGTTATTTCGGATAAGTGAAATCAGACTGATTTTCACATCATGCCGTACTACTGCATGTAAAATCAGGTTAGCACAGTGCACTGTACACTAAGTTATACTGCAGTATCGTACATACACATGGAGCTGTGCATGCACTGCACTGGATAATCATGATCAGATCTAGTAATGGACTTGTCCTTTCGCCAAGAGTACATAACCCCCCCACCCCCCACCCCCCCCCCCCCCCCGGGGGTTATGTACTCTTGCTTTCGCCCATGGGTGTTTACACGGAGGTGGGCTAGAAAACGGGCCAAGAGTGTTGACACTGGGCACTTGGGCGCGCACACGGGTAGTGGGTGTTATACTGGGTGGGCGTTAGTACGGGCTTTTACGGTATAAGCGGAAGTACAGCCAACACTAAACTGGATGCATGGCTGACTCGAAGGCACAAGGACACAAATGTACCATATTACCGGGGTCAAGGTCCACTTTTCCCCCACGGAAACTAGGCAAAAGATGCCCATCTAGCTAATAATATGCAGAATGTGTGTTTCCGCAGTGACATTTCGCATCCAAGAGGGCGTGCACCTTATACACGAGTACTGGTTGCACACCTGAACATTATGGATACCGGTATGTATGGCTTTGTGCTGACTACCCGCAAGATCAATAACTATAATACACGTCAGGGTTCTAGCCAGGTCAAAATAGTAGGGGGGGGGGGGGGAGCAGGGAAACACAGTTACCCCATAACCCATTTTTCCATTTTCAAAATAACTGTCTTGCAATGCGAAATGCAACGTACGGGGCGAACACCTGACTTCACCCCGGACAAATGTGCCTTTATGAACCCTCCTCTACAAGTACTGACAAGAGTCCATAATCCCCCGTCTTGGTACTGACTATCGACTGCATTTTCGTTGAATGGCATGAAAAAACACAAAAATCAGAAAATGAGTGAGGGGGGGGGGGAGGGGGCGGGCGGGCGGCACTTCTTCGCAGGGGGCGCATAAACAGAGTAGGGGGTGCTGTGCCCCTTCCCCCCCCCCCTTTGCTAGAACCCTGCAGGTAGAGTATACATTCCTGTGAGTGAGAAGTATGATTATTGCAATTTTTTTAAAACGCCCACCCCACCTTCACCCCCTCTGTATCAGCTATGACATCGACAGATATAGATGGAACACCAATAATTATTTATACATGTATTTTCAAACCGCACTTGCGTCTACTAGTTTCACTTTGGTCTTTCCGGACATTTTGAATCATCAAAGTGCAACGAAAGATTCTTACCCAACACAATTGGAAACTTGATTGCCACAGAGCATCCGGTCCAGAAGACTAGCAGTAACAGGGTCAGCCTCAGCATTTTCATCGTTCACAGAATGCTCATGAGCTCATTGTTCTGCAGAAGTACAAAAGCTTGTTGGGCTGTTTGACTGCACTCGCAGTGACTTCTTCACTTCAAAATAGATCTCAGACACAGGTCTACACCATTTGAGTAAGTTCTGCCTTCACTGGCTCGTGTGTTGCGTTACCTCGTAGAGTCTACTCTACAACTTTACTTTGTCCGTTTGTGGTCTCCGAAAGGTTCAGGGATACCGAGGAGCTGGTTTCATGCTGGATCAAGCACTCTCTCTGCGAATGCCACGTGAATCTCCCGTAGATCTAGCTACACGTACGTACTAGTACGTGCAGGTATCAAAATGCGTACACCCTTATACGGTAAGATCAATGTACCGCGTGCATGTTCCACAAAAGTCTACAATGACATTGGAGAGGTTTCGTTTCACGTTGTTCTGCAGATCTGCACTACACCGTGAAATTTCACGTCGGTGTGGCAAATTATTTTTGCGTCGAAACTCCCGTTCATGACGTGAGATGAGCTGATGAGGTCAACTCACGTTCGACGTGAACGCGAGTTTTTGCAAATTTAGCCTTGCTATCAGGTTGGGATTATTGACTCGATTTTGTCGATTTTACCTAAACTAGCTAAAATAATATTTGTGCGACTTTGGCCTCACCAAAAATCACTTTTTCACTTTTTGAAGTTTTCGCTCCTATCGTCAGCGAAACGACGTGCTTCACAAGCAACGTGAAGCGAAAGCTCTTTCTGAGCTCACGTCAACGCAAAAAATTGACATTCACGTAAAGCCTACAGTTCACATTCGACGCAACGCCGACGGTACGGGGGACGTAAGGGCTTGTCGGGAGGGCTGGGGTGAGCTGTAAAATCCTGTACGATTCGTACGACACGACATGCAGCAGTCGTTGCGACGTTCACCGTCGAACGGCGCGAGTCATAAGGCACGGCCCGTGACGGGGTGACTTTTGGACCTAATTTCTCGTTTTTCGGGACTTCTTTTCAATTATTTCTCCTTGAAAGAAGCGGAATCAAGTTCACAATACCAGTTTTTCGTGAAGACCAAAAAATTAGCCCTGAAAGTTGTCGCATTCAAATAATAGCCCCAGGAAATGATAGAATAGTTCGTCTGTCACGCTTCTGAACTATCCCTAAATACAATAAGTGACATGAGATCTTATGTTGCTAAAATTCAACTCAAGTCGTGCTAGCCATTCTGTGAGTTATCATGGGAAGCGCAGTGTTCGAAATGCTAAAAATTTCCAAGTACGAATCGGGAGCAGTCGGCGCACGACGCCGTCTCCTGTTCACACTCGAATTGCAGCCGTTTTGTACGCTTGCGTCCCCGTCTACGGTAAGAAAAGGTGGATCGATCCAACTCTTCCCGTCGCTTCCCGATCGAGCAGGTGTCTGGGTTAGAGTCTACGCCTCTCTCTCTACGGCTTCGCGTGTTTTGGCTCCAGATTTCTACGCGGAGATGGGGTTCTCTACGTTGTGGCACACGCAGAGAAAATGCGTAGACGGATTTGCAGGGTATCGATCAACTGCATGCAGAAAACTGCCAAATATGGAAAGGGGAAATTCCCAGTACACATTCCACGTGACTTCTCTAGGTGAAACGTAGAGCAGAACAGCATTTCTTTACGTTACGGGAACGCGAAGAAAGTTCGCGTGATTCTTTGCGTCGCGTTCCCAAAACGTAGAGCAGAACCTCCCTACTAAGAGCACAAAATTAATCACGCGGGTCGGAAAGGCCTCTCTGTACTCCCTAGCTAGCGGCCCTGCAGGCCTGGCGCGCATGGCTAGCTGGTATCATGGGAAATCCCTAACAAAATAAGAAAAAATAATAATAATAATAATAATCAAGAGATACAAAAAGTATTTAATTAATACTCTTGGTACGTAGATATCAAGAGTATAAAAGCTCATTTTTAGTTTTACTCTTGACCCACGTACCCCCATGGCCCAGAGCTTCTTTATTACGGGCAAAGTGAACACAATGGCAATGCAATACAAATTCAAACCCAGTAAAACAAGGGATATTGAACCCAAAGCAAAAGCACTCTATGATTGAAAGTAGCTCATTAATTTTACTCTTGGTTGTGTATTTTAAAAAAAATTCGACGGGTTCGCGTACCGGGCAGCTTCGCAGGTCAAGAACAAGGAGTCGTACAACTCCCTGGTCAAGAACCACCATCTTGGTTGTATCACTAATAACAAGAGTACAGTAGGGGTTATGTACTCTAAGTCTTGCTAATAATAATTACCAAGAGTACATGTATATAACTCTTGTAATTACCGGTAGTGTAGCGAGCTGGCCAGAATGTAATGATTACTGGAATATTAAACAAGTATAGGATATTACCCAAAGGATTTATTTTTTTCTCGCAGTAAACCGCTGGATGATGAGTGTGGACAAGGGCGAGTATTGCGGGGTTGTACTCGTGGACATGAGCAAGGCCTTCGATCGGGTACGCCATGAACTACTACTTAACGAGCTTCAAGCTATTGGCATAAGCGGAGTAGCACTACAGTGGTTCTCCAGCTATCTCCAGGGTCGACGACAACAGGTGAAAATTGGAAATAACAGAGAAGACGAGACACATTGTACACGAGGCGTTCCGCAAGGGTCGGTGCTAGGGCCTCTGTTATTCTCTTTGTACGTGCGACATGTCCCTGGAGTACTTCGCCACGCAGAGTCCCAACAGTATGCTGACGATATCGCCTTTTATATACACTGTCAGTCTACTGGAGAACTTCAGCACAAGTTGACAAGTGAGTTGAACAGACTAAATACGTACCTTGGAAGCATTGGTCTCATCTTGAATGCCCAGAAAACGAAGTTCATGGTGCTTCGGAAGAAGGCTCTGCCTCTTCCGCCGGATCTTACCATTGCATGCGGTGGTGTCGATATTCGACCTTCTGCCACAGCGCGTTATCTTGGCCTCATTATTGACCAACACCTCACCTTTGAGGATCAAGTCAACCATGTGTGTACATCTGTTTATAAGAAGATAGGAGCATTCCGCCGCTGCCGCCGTACAGTAGATCACACAACTAAGCGAATATTTTATTTATCCCTCATCCAATCCACTATTGAATACGCCAGCAACTCGTATGCTCACTGTCTTACACCATCTTTATACTCTCGCCTTGTTACTTTAAGTCATATCAGCATGAAACAGGTTTTTGGTCTCCCTCGCCGTACTACCCCGACTGTCTTTGTTTTGCGGCACGCTAAGTTATACTCCCTCGAATCTCGTCTCAACTTGAGGCTTTTTATTTTTGTTTTCCGCTGTATTCATCAGCTTACAAGTCCTCTTCTTTCCTCAATGTTCACCCTCCAGTCGGCTGCTACTTGCACCGAGAGGCGCACTAGAGGGCAATCATTCTCTTCACTTTCTTTGCCCGCTGCTACCACTAGATATGGCATGTTCTCCATTTCTTTCCTTGGCGCTGATAGGTGGAATTCTCTGCCTGTCTCGTGTCGTCAGGTTGAGCATCTATCCGTTTTTGTTTCGCTCTGTAAAGAGCACTTAGGGTTCCCTGTAACAAGACGGCAACGTCTGTAGGGCCTTCCCTATCAACATAATAAATTCTACTACTACTACTACTACTACTACTACTACTACTACTACTACTACTACTACTACTACTACTACTACTACTACTACTACTACTACTACTACTACTACTACTACTACTACTACTACTACTACTACTACTACTACTACTACTACTACTACTACTACTACTACTACTACTACTACTACTACTACTACTACTACTACTACTACTACTACTACTACTACTACTACTACTACTACTACTACTACTACTACTACTACTACTACTACTACTACTACTACTACTACTACTACTACTACTACTACTACTACTACTACTACTACTACTACTACTACTACTACTACTACTACTACTACTACTACTACTACTACTACTACTACTACTACTACTACTACTACTACTACTACTACTACTACTACTACTACTACTACTACTACTACTACTACTACTACTACTACTACTACTACTACTACTACTACTACTACTACTACTACTACTACTACTACTACTACTACTACTACTACTACTACTACTACTACTACTACTACTACTACTACTACTACTACTACTACTACTACTACTACTACTACTACTACTACTACTACTACTACTACTACTACTACTACTACTACTACTACTACTACTACTACTACTACTACTACTACTACTACTACTACTACTACTACTACTACTACTACTACTACTACTACTACTACTACTACTACTACTGACCAAACCACTTTTACGGGCAAAAAATACCATGGTAAGCACACAAGTGATGGAAAAGAGTGAGTAAGAACGAAAGAGAGAAAGAAAGAGAGAATGCACTAGTATGTCAAGAGAAGTAATCAATTGTTAAGGTCTTTGAGCTATTGTTATATTGTCCAGATTGACGCATGGACACTGAATCTCAGCCGGCAGCCTGTCGACACTGCACCAACAACGACGAGCGGACGCGACGCTGGTAGGATGATCGGCAACCGCGAAAGCAGGTTATTGCCCACCGTACGAGGCAGAATGCCAGCCGAACACGCAATGCACTGACGATGCTTGAATACCGGATGTCTTTATTGCGCTCCGCGAGCCGACCGGCAAGTGTCGCCAGGAATCGTGAGCACTCCGGCCCCGCCATTCCATTCGTGGCGAACACAAGAGGGGTGAAAGAGCCTCTCTCGACTTCAGTGACCCTGGCACCGTACTGCTGCTTCTTTTGCCGTTCATGGGCCCTGAGTTGGTTAAGGACTTCTGGACCAGACAGCACAGACGCCTTAGGGTGGGTTACCCTAACATCAAAATAAGCGTCTTGCTGCCTTGTCCAGAAGCCCCGGGCACGAATGTCCAGCCGAGCCTCATCAGTCCGGTTAGCCGTCGCATAGGGCAGATCCTCGCCAGACAGCGGCCGGAGACGTGGCTCTGTCTCGACATCGTGAACAGCTTCGGAGAGCGTCTCCGCCAGGATGTCACGCACATTATCGTGCCGGGCAGATGGATACCCGCCGGCGGGGCAGGTTAGCAAATGGTCCATCGTGGAGGCATCACCACAGACACAAGTGGACGGTAGCCCAGGGAGCTGCAGACCATACCGTAGAGCAAGTGCATCACGGAAGTCACTGGCATTCAAGACGGTGCCGTGCGCCAGACGAGGCTCCGCCGTAAGCCAGGAAGACACACCGGCAGAGCCGGCAACGTCCATCAAAAGCTGCTGTGTGGCGGATAGATGATCCTGCAGAGATGCTTTGCCAGCCCGACGCCTTGATTGTACAGCAGCCCGCCGTGCGCCTTCCGCCTCCTGGAGCGCCTCCGCCATCTCCCGTAGGCCAGACTACTACTACTACTACTACTACTACTACTACTACTACTACTACTACTACTACTACTACTACTACTACTACTACTACTACTACTACTACTACTACTACTACTACTACTACTACTACTACTACTACTACTACTACTACTACTACTACTACTACTACTACTACTACTACTACTACTACTACTACTACTACTACTACTACTACTACTACTACTACTACTACTACTACTACTACTACTACTACTACTACTACTACTACTAATTAAAAATAAATTAAAAAGAGAACACAATATCGCCGGGATGTCTTTTGAAATGGATAAACCCCAATTTCAAAGCACCCAATTGAGGCAGATTGGAACTCAACTTCAAAACACAGAAACATGTCAAGTTGAACCACCAGAGTGAGTATAATACATTGTTGCAGTAATCTTTTCGGATAAACTGTCTGCGTAGAGCCGGCTAGCCGTGCCTTCTCAGTAAATTTGATATGTTGTCCCGAGCAAGTGACTGCACCATCGACAAATGAGCGCTTGCTGGAGGCGGCTGGAGTGTGTTCCTTCGAGGCAGGCTGGCTTTCACGTGCAGATCATGAGTGAAGGATGAGAGAGTGGTATGTTGTGGCATGGCGGGCTCGGAGGCAGATCCACAGACGGTAGACAGGCCGAAACAGCACCTGGCGCTGTAGACTGACCAATCCGAGCAGACTGTCCGGTCCCGGTTCTATCTGGTTCTGGCACTGAAGGCTGACCGATCCGAGGAGCCGCCTGTACTGGCGCTCGCTGAAGGTCCACCACAATGATCATGACGGCTGAAAGACGGGTCAAGTCGCTGACGGCATGGGTGGAGAATCGTCCGTGCGGTGAAACAAACTCTCGTACATGCTGCCTAACTGTTATTCCTTAGTACTGGTAGCGAGAGCCATCGGTCACTCCCACCTGACGGCCGAACTGGTTCACCACGGTCCGTGACTGAGACTTGTCGCAGTACCCGTCCTGCACAGTGACTTTTGTGCCGGGCCGAAGCTCAGAAAGCATTCTCACGCCACGTCGGGAGTCGTGTTGTGCAGACATTTCAGCTTTTGCTTTCAGCTGGTGCTGGGGATTCACAACGGTGGGATGGAGCTGTGCCGGCACTCTTGTACGCAGTGGTCGGGAGAACAAAGCTTCACTTGGTGATGTACCGAGCATTCTATGCCTCGAACATCGAATGTCAAACAACACTTTGCTATTGACTAGGGCTCAACCGGTTAGTCCGATTAACAGGTTGCAGACCCGGGTTACGAAGAATTAACGGTTAACCGATAAAGATAACGGTTACGCAGTACATGTAGTTTTAAGTCAATTTTTCAAGTACTCAGGTCGTTGCAAAGTATGCACTTTCGCAGCCTGTCGCACGCGTACGCGTACGCAATTTCTGGGCTGTCAACTCGGTCATATCTTTGGCACCTATGATCAGGGGATGGCCCACGCCTGGTAAAAAAAAACAAAAACAGAAAAAACAATGAGAAGTTGCGTACAAATCGTGTACAAACTAAACAGACTATGGATTCGAACATAACAGAGTGGAAAACCGGAATCCGAGAAAACGATAACATGCAAAATCATGAAAAAGTGGGGGGGGGGGGGGTACTGAAGCAGAACAGTAGCCAAACACACCACGGATAGTTACCGAAAGCACTCTGCAGCAGCAAGGACCACAGAAGCATCAGAGTCAATGACTCTCTGGCGGGCATCTTGAGACCGTGGCCTGCGGTGACCACGGAGGCTGGCATTGGAGGCACGAACAAGAGAAAAGGAAACCCTTGACCTAATAAAGGCAAGAAGTGAGGAGAAGGGCTCCTTTCTCTTGTCGGCGAGCATAGAGGCGACACGCTTGAAAAAAGCGGAGGCGGACTTGCCGTAGCCGCCGGAAGCGCTGAACACAATGGGAGAAAAAGACGCGTGTTCAACTTCCCGGACGCGTTCTTCGTACGCGCGCCTTTTCTCGGCCTCATGCTTCCGGTAGGTGGCTGTGATGGACTGTTGGCGGTTGGAGCGGGCGTGCGGGTTGAATACCCGGATGTCCAGTAGTGCCCGTTCGAAACGTCCACCCCAGACACCCGATGCGGCCACATCCAGGCGGGCACCGTCCTCGGAGATGGCGGAGCGGTGACGGAAGGTCTCACCGGTTAGCGGCTGGAGATGTGGCTCGACCTGGACATCATGGGCCACTTCACGCAGGAGAGATGCGGTGAGATCCCGAAGGTCATTATGCCGCATGGCGGGGTAGCCACCAGTTGGGCAAGACAGCGCGTGTTCCGGTGAAAACGCTTTGCCGCACACACATTCTGTTGGCAGGCCTGGAGGGGTCCAACCATACCGTAGGCAGAGAGCGTCCCAGAACGCCTGCTTGTGTAGGTTGAAACCATACTGACGGAGGGGCCGACAGGTCAACCAGCTGGAGGCGCCCTTTTCAGCAGCAAGATTCAGGGTGCGCTCTGTGGAGCTGGTGGAGGTGGCAATGACCGAGGCAACCGCTTCCTTCGCCAGGCGCCGGGACTGGGAAACAATCTCTGCCTTCGCTGTGATGGTGGCAGCTGGGACGCCTTCTGCTGACTGATCTTGCTGGAGGATCTTCTGCACGAGAGACTTGGTAATATGCATAGAGTCCTGGAACTGGGAGGCAAGGGAGGATGGGTTGACGATCCCCAGCCCTCCGTCCCTGCACGGTAGGGCCAGCATGGCACGCTCGATGTCTCCTGGCGGGACGCGGTTGATGATGGCAGGGATGAATTTGGTACGGATTCTTTCCTCCAAGGGTGCGAGCAGGTCGGCCGTATTTGGCACTGTCCGGGCGACAAAGGACCACTGATGGCGAACTCCCTGGCCGAAGGCAGCAAATGCCGCTTGTGGTTGGGTGCGGGCGAACTCAGCCAGAACATCCACTTCGCGACACCACTCATCCACCTTGCCTGACACATATGCCGAACAGAATGTTGGTGATCCGAGGACGGCACCTAGGTGGCGACACCCATCCGACCGGATGTCTATGCTGGAGTCCTGGAAGATTTCCCTGGCTCGATCTAAGCACTCGGGCTTCACCAAAAGTATCGACTTTTTGGCGTTGATGTAGTATCCATAGGATGGACCTTCTTCTTCCAGGATGGACCACCACTTATGAAGCCTGGTGAGAGTGCTTGCTGCTGTGGAATCATCTGCGAACCACGCTTGTACGGCTTTGCTAGAGGCAGCACGACGGATGAGAGGCACGGTGCCCAAAGCATACATTGCCATTGCGAGCGGATCGCCTTGTGTAGTTCCTTCACAGGAGAGAATGGTCTCGCCACCGACGAACAGCCGGGATGGGGACCGGTACGTATTGACGATGGTGGTGGAGAATTCTGGGCACAGATGCTGGATGTTGCGAATGCATACGTTGCGGTTGATACGATTGAACGCATTTGATGCATCGGCTAGGAGCACGGCCTCAGTGTCGTCTTGCGCGAATGCGGATCGCATAGCGTGGATGGCTGCTTCGATGCCGCTCTGTTGACCTGCACACAGTTGGAGGCACCCTGTGGCTTGCTGAATTGCTGGGCCTACTACCATCAATATGGCCTTGCCGATAACACGTCGGACGACCTCACCAATTCCGATGGGCCGAACTCCGGGTTGCTTGTCTAATGGGATCAGCCTGCAGGCGGTATAGGCCTCAAGGGAGGAAGGGTCGATGGCAGTGGTCGCTATGCGCTCGGTCACTCGGTCATATCTGGTCTTTGTGGTCCACTTTCACGACATTAACACACACAGAAGTCTCTGCTGTGAGCACGGTGGCTCGGCAATGGCTTTATTTATTGATAATATATCCTCTTCCTGATTTTTTTTCATAATTATTGGATGCATAGAGATAAGAAAAATAAGCACAAGATACTGATGCTGCTAGTCGCACAGCAAAGCACACAGAAACGACAAGATGTTACAATGAATGTAACAACACCCGTCCAAGCTAAAGGACCTACATCCCTGCCCCAGGACGGTATCTTGAAAAAACCCACACACTCACCACACGGTCATCATCCAGCTTCAGTTCAATCACAATACAGTAGTATTCTTCCCATGCAGAACTCCCCTGGCACTAGCTATACAATCTGAAGCTGTACGTAACCATACAAAGGCCCGCGACGCACACACCACCCCTACGTTTTTATACTAAAAAAGAAAAGCAGGCGTAACTGCCACAGCCACATGGCCAATAAGAAGCCGATGATATTATATCGATAAACACACACCCAGAAGTCAGGGGTGGGAGGGTGGGATACAAACTGCACCAACGAAAAGCCACTGCGAAGTGACAGGAATGCGGTCAAGCACAACATTTTTGCTGAAGCAAAAAGTTGCAGGGAAATCCCAAAATCAGTGCGATTTTACATGAGCCCCAAATGTTCAAGTAAGTTACCCACAAAGACACAAGCTTTCCAACTCTCTTTGGCCGTTGGAAAGCGTACCGTCTCTTGGTGTGAGAGTATGTATGAATGAGCATGCAAGAGAATGTACATGTGTGCGTTGTACTGAATAGGGTACATTTTTTGAATGAGTATAGTCAAATATACGGTAAAAAAAGAGTCCGCAGGATGGCCGTGCATGGCATAGGGCTTGAAAGTGATGACGTCAAAAACGGCCAGGGAGTACTAAGTTGACATCAGATTTCTATTTTGGATCCACTAAGGTGTGACTTTGCTATTGCCTTAGTATGTGGGTGCATAGCAACCCACTCATGTCGTATCAAGAGTACATGAAACTCTTCTCATGTACTCTTGGTCGTATGCAGGGGTGACTTTTACTTCGCCACCAGTTGTAACCCCGCCCCCAGTAGCCAAATCAGTCAGTTTCACTGGTTACATCACCTGGCTGTGAGAAAGACGGCTTGAAATGTGCTTGGATCCATACAAAAACTGGATCCAAGTGGATCCAATTTTTGAATTTTTGAAATTGTTGCTATGCTGTGACGTAGCACTTTCAAGCCCTATAGGTTATAACAAGAGTACATGAAAACCGGGTTTTCATGTACTCTTGGTTATAATTTCTCGCCGCTATGGTTTATACTCGCTTAGCTTTCTTGGTTCTGATCGTTGGAATGCGCTTCCTGCTGATATTCGCACAATCTCCTTGCTCAGAAACTTCCGTTCATCTATTCAACAATTCATAGGGTACCCTGTAAAAAGGCCCTAGGCCTGTGGGACTGCCCTATTCAAAATTTAATAATAATAATAATAATATGAAACTCGGATGTTGAGCCATAAATAAATGTAGAAGAGAAAATGACATATGGATACGAGTTAAGAGTAACTCTCCATCACTGTAACATGATACTTTATACAGTCAGAAAGTGCAATAACTAGGCACAAAACTGACAGAGTACTGAAACATTCGACGTCCTGACACCTAGCTTCAACACATCTCCGTAGCGCTAACCGACAGCCTTCCAACTTGGAAGGTTCAAGGTTATGGAAAGACCAAAGAGGGGAAGGCAAGCGCAACGAAAACGAGCAAAAGCTACAGTCCCAACGGAACAAAGAATGTCGATTGTTACTGGACGATGACGAGACCAGTACGATATTTGACAAAGCGGTCTAACTACAATTCGAAGCAGCAAAGCAGCACACCACCCAACTTGGGTGGGTCATAAATATCAAAGATAAGTAAAGAAAGGGAAGCTTTGCGAAAACGAATTGTACAAGCCGAAAGCCAAACTCCTACAGTACTCCTCATGCATGACATTGTGATGGACTAGTTGACTACAAAACAAGTTGTTTCACACGACGTACGTTTCGCCGTATGGTTCGTGACGGCTCATCAGGTGTGCAATATGAAACTCGGATGTTGAGCCATAAATAAATGTAGAAGAGAAAATGACATATGGATACGAGTTAAGAGTAACTCTCCATCACTGTAACATGATACGTACATGATACTGTAACATGATACGTACGTCGTGTGAAACAACTTGTTTTGTAGTCAACTAGTCCATCACAATGTCATGCATGAGGAGTACTGTAGGAGTTTGGCTTTCGGCTTGTACAATTCGTTTTCGCAAAGCTTCCCTTTCTTTACTTATCTTTGATATTTATGACCCACCCAAGTTGGGTGGTGTGCTGCTTTGCTGCTTCGAATTGTAGTTAGACCGCTTTGTCAAATATCGTACTGGTCTCGTCATCGTCCAGTAACAATCGACATTCTTTGTTCCGTTGGGACTGTAGCTTTTGCTCGTTTTCGTTGCGCTTGCCTTCCCCTCTTTGGTCTTTCCATAACCTTGAACCTTCCAAGTTGGAAGGCTGTCGGTTAGCGCTACGGAGATGTGTTGAAGCTAGGTGTCAGGACGTCGAATGTTTCAGTACTCTGTCAGTTTTGTGCCTAGTTATTGCACTTTCTGACTGTATAAAGTATCATGTTTACAGTGATGGAGAGTTACTCTTAACTCGTATCCATATGTCATTTTCTCTTCTACATTTATTTATGGCTCAACATCCGAGTTTCATATTGCACACCTGATGAGCCGTCACGAACCATACGGCGAAACGTACGTCGTGTGAAACAACTTGTTTTGTAGTCAACTAGTCCATCACAATGTCATGCATGAGGAGTACTGTAGGAGTTTGGCTTTCGGCTTGTACAATTCGTTTTCGCAAAGCTTCCCTTTCTTTACTTATCTTTGATATTTATGACCCACCCAAGTTGGGTGGTGTGCTGCTTTGCTGCTTCGAATTGTAGTTAGACCGCTTTGTCAAATATCGTACTGGTCTCGTCATCGTCCAGTAACAATCGACATTCTTTGTTCCGTTGGGACTGTAGCTTTTGCTCGTTTTCGTTGCGCTTGCCTTCCCCTCTTTGGTCTTTCCATAACCTTGAACCTTCCAAGTTGGAAGGCTGTCGGTTAGCGCTACGGAGATGTGTTGAAGCTAGGTGTCAGGACGTCGAATGTTTCAGTACTCTGTCAGTTTTGTGCCTAGTTATTGCACTTTCTGACTGTATAAAGTATCATGTTACAGTGATGGAGAGTTACTCTTAACTCGTATCCATATGTCATTTTCTCTTCTACATTTATTTATGGCTCAACATCCGAGTTTCATATTGCACACCTGATGAGCCGTCACGAACCATACGGCGAAACGTACGTCGTGTGAAACAACTTGTTTTGTAGTCAACTAGTCCATCACAATGTCATGCATGAGGAGTACTGTAGGAGTTTGGCTTTCGGCTTGTACAATTCGTTTTCGCAAAGCTTCCCTTTCTTTACTTATCTTTGATATTTATGACCCACCCAAGTTGGGTGGTGTGCTGCTTTGCTGCTTCGAATTGTAGTTAGACCGCTTTGTCAAATATCGTACTGGTCTCGTCATCGTCCAGTAACAATCGACATTCTTTGTTCCGTTGGGACTGTAGCTTTTGCTCGTTTTCGTTGCGCTTGCCTTCCCCTCTTTGGTCTTTCCATAACCTTGAACCTTCCAAGTTGGAAGGCTGTCGGTTAGCGCTACGGAGATGTGTTGAAGCTAGGTGTCAGGACGTCGAATGTTTCAGTACTCTGTCAGTTTTGTGCCTAGTTATTGCACTTTCTGACTGTATAAAGTATCATGTTACAGTGATGGAGAGTTACTCTTAACTCGTATCCATATGTCATTTTCTCTTCTACATTTATTTATGGCTCAACATCCGAGTTTCATATTGCACACCTGATGAGCCGTCACGAACCATACGGCGAAACGTACGTCGTGTGAAACAACTTGTTTTGTAGTCAACTAGTCCATCACAATGTCATGCATGAGGAGTACTGTAGGAGTTTGGCTTTCGGCTTGTACAATTCGTTTTCGCAAAGCTTCCCTTTCTTTACTTATCTTTGATATTTATGACCCACCCAAGTTGGGTGGTGTGCTGCTTTGCTGCTTCGAATTGTAGTTAGACCGCTTTGTCAAATATCGTACTGGTCTCGTCATCGTCCAGTAACAATCGACATTCTTTGTTCCGTTGGGACTGTAGCTTTTGCTCGTTTTCGTTGCGCTTGCCTTCCCCTCTTTGGTCTTTCCATAACCTTGAACCTTCCAAGTTGGAAGGCTGTCGGTTAGCGCTACGGAGATGTGTTGAAGCTAGGTGTCAGGACGTCGAATGTTTCAGTACTCTGTCAGTTTTGTGCCTAGTTATTGCACTTTCTGACTGTATAAAGTATCATGTTACAGTGATGGAGAGTTACTCTTAACTCGTATCCATATGTCATTTTCTCTTCTACAATAATAATAATAATAATAATAATTGTTAAACCGACCGTTAGCTTAGCAGTAAACCGTTAGGGGTAAAACCGTGACCGTTTGAGCCCTTCTTAAGACGCCTCTGGAAAGGGAGGTGTAGCCTTAAGTCAGACAGTCTCGATGCCGACGCGCCACCATACCATTCGAGCGGGCATATCTTGGGCTAGATCGTACATGTGTAAGTAGGGCTCAAACGATTAGTCCGATTAACCGGTTGCAGACCGGTTACGAAGAATTAACGGTTAACCGGTAAAGATAACGGTTACGCAGTAACTTTTCAGTCAATTTTTCAAGTATCAGGTCGTTGCAAAGTGTGCACTTTCGCGGGCTGTCGCACGCGTACGCAATTTCTCGGCTGGCAACTCGGTCATATCTGGTCTCTTGGTGTGAGAGTATGTATGAATGAGCATGCAAGAGAATGTACAAGTGTGCGTTGTACTGAATAGTTTACATTTTTTGAATGAGTATAGTCAAATATACGGTTAAAAAAGAGTCCGCAGGATTGCCGTGGCTTATAGGTTATAACCGGTTAACCGACCGTTAGCTTAGCAGTTAACCGTCAGGGGTAAAACCGTGACCGTTTGAGCCCTAATTGTAAGACGGCTGAGAAATGAGGACATCTCCCCAGAGACAAACTGAGGGCCGTTGTCCGAAACTAAAGTCTCCGGAAGACCAAATGTAGAGAATAAATACCTCATCACTGAAGTTCATTGATGACGGAAGCTGAGGTTGTTGAGATCGAAGTCTGCGCCCGTATCAGACTATATCTCCACCATAGCCAGGAGAAAATTCTTTCGGAGGTCGTCCCTTTGCCATAGCGTCAAGTTGCTTGAGCTATTCACTGCGCCAGTGTAGTGAGCTGGCCAGAATGTAATGATTACTGGAATAGCAAGAGACTATAACATACAGCAGTGTGAATGTAGCACATCAAGAAGGTGTGAGTACAACACGTGCAGTGATGTGTAGAATGCAGTTAACATTATGTCTATGACAGCTAAGTGGTGTAAGAACAACGCAGTCACTATCACTACAATTAGTACATAAGCTCCCAGGAGCTAATTTTTACTCTTGGTTGCATTCATGCTCACCACAACTTGTACGGTGGTGTTCTCGTCAGGCAATCCAACAGAATAAGAAGTTCTGTTACATGTACTGTGGTCTACCAGGTCACAAAGACTCACAATACAAATGGTGTGCTATAGTTGTTGCATATTTTAAATTAATAATATTGTGGATTAACACCGCGGAGACAACAATTTTAATAAAGCAATAAAAAAGAACTAACTCTGCCTGTTTGCCGTCATCATCATGCATCAACGAAGTCAAACGTGTTCCATAATCGATTTTCATGTCACTATCATCAGTGGAATATCGTGACTGAATTGAAAGCTAGCCATTGCGGATGATGGCGATGGTGAGTTGGATGGAGATGATGATCGTCAGAAGCCTGCTGTGTTTTTGCATTTGTTATCTCACCCTACGTGTTTGGAAGCGTATGATGATTTTTGTTTTACCCCGTCACCTTTCTCTCCAGAGTGTGCCCTGTTCCCAAGGAATGTTGAACGGTTCTCAACAGCAGACAGGACTAGAGTGTTGCCCTCTGGTGCCGTTTGAATGCCTCTACCGATAGCCGGTATGCCACCATGTGCGTGCCTGCATGGTGCTGGCTTGAACCAGGGAGTAGTACAATACCGGTATTGTACCACTCCCCGCCTTGAACCACCATCATGTGACCCAGCGGCCAGAAGACGACCACAAGTATGGAATATTCGCACTGTGCTCGATACAGCAGTGCCTGTAGCATAGAACAATTCAGGGAATAAAGAACAAAAAGGAAAGTGGCTGCTCCATACGCCGGAGCTCACGCTTTCCGCCGGCTGACTTGTCTTGTAGTTCATAAAAATAAGAAAAATCCTATTTAAAAAGCACCTCCAAAATATACATGTTCACACCGAAAAAGAGAGAATTCAAGAAGGGAAGTCAAGAAATAACTATGAGGATTAGGCAGGTGGGAGCTTGCAAATGCTTCCTAATTCAGACAAACTGTAGGAGATTTCGAAGTGAAACGCTGCATGGACAAAATACCAGCAGGCACTACCTTGCCATGCAAGGATTTCTTGAACACGTGACCAAGATCGTTCGATACTACCTTGGAAAATTGAAGGAAAGGTTAAAAAAATTGTTCTAACTACTCCAAGCGGAGCGATACAGTATGAGCGACCGAGTTACTCATCCTAACCTAGTGCAGAGCAGCAGCAACAGAAGCAGCAAACACACTACTTTTCTTACTGTCATTTCATATCAGAGACAGACGCTGGACATGGTGTCTACGCTCTTGAGATGTGCTCCTCTGCCAGAGATTCCATCTCTGCGTGAATGTATTGAAGAATTTTTTCGTTCATGATGGCGTCAACATGCTTTACGTTCGGGAATGCTTTAAGCACAACTGGCTGCGGCTGCTTTCCAACCCAGTTTCGACAGAACTCCAAACTAGGCCGGGGCACCGTTCCATCACCATCACCGATGATTTTCTTCTCAGGTGCAGACCTGTCCAGTGCACTGTACTTGTAACCCCAGGCTGTGTCTACGTTTGTTCCATAGATGCAGTACATGCGAACACCGGGGGGACCATGTATCATTTCACGCTTGCTCATCACATTGGCAAGCCGCTCCTGGGCATGGCTAATGTTCAGTGCCTTCAGCAACTCCACATAGTCCGACACACCGTACGTTTTTCTTGTGTCGTCCACAATGATCAACTCATCGGACACATTTTGCGGCCAGAGTCCAGGCATTGGCGACAAGAACAGGGTACTTTCGAGTGTCCGCTCCATATCAATGAGATCTGATAGGGGCGCTGGTGTGCCGAAATTGTCGCCAGACACCATCGCCTCGAGAACTTTGGGCGATCCGATCCACACACCTTCAACAGGAAACCAGGCCTTGATGTGCTTGTCTCTCCAGTCACTGGTGGTGGTGTTGAAGAATGCTTTCAACACCGGGCCACCCATACTGTGAGAGATGACAATGGCTGGTGCATTGTACTTAGCAGTGACATTCTCCACTAGAGCTTGCAGCCTCTCAAAGTACCCATCCATGCTCCCTGCCAACGACACAGAAAAGAGAAACAAAGCAAACGTTCATGTTCTCTTGTGATATAAAAGGAAACAATGAGGGTGCTGCTTTCATTACTCTTCTACAGGGTTTACAGAGAAAAGTAGCGGAACGAAGCTGGACGAACGACTCCAAGACCATAAGCAGATCAATTATTTTTTTCTTTCTTTCAGGAAAACACAGATGTGGATGGTGTCCAGTAGATTTTGCCAGTACAGATCTGATTTGACAGAGATGGTAGAAGAGCTTGGAGAGGAGTCACTCAAGTACCCGACCTGTCGCTACCCGTAAATAAACCATGAATGCACCCAGAGTGCTCAAAGCACTAATGGCCTAGTGTTGACATCTGCACAAGCAGCCCACTCACACCCATACCCATACATTCTACGCTCAATAAGACGCGCACACGATCTTGGAGGCAAACTAGAGAGTGTATACACAATACACATACAAAAGTACATATCGTCTGGATTTCAAAAGTGCATGACTCATCGCAAGTGGGTGACTTATTGTGGGTAGCCTGTACTCATGCTAAGACTTGTGGTACTGGTCAAGAATAGACTGGAGAGTTGCAGAACGAGAGTTCTACTTGGGTACGAACACGTATCGAAGTACGTTCACTTACAGGGTGACTTTCTCCAGTCGTACGGAGCTGCTACAATGCTCTCGTCACGCTCATAGCCAGCATTGTCGACGAAATACTGCACAATGTCATGGAAGTATTTCGTGAGGCGCTTGATCAAAAAGTCTGTGCTGTCGTCCAGATACTCGACGGATTTGGTTGATCCAAAGTAGGGTATTCTGGTTTCAATGCCGTCCGGGTCATTGTACTTCAGCGTATCCACATCAAACTCCAATCTGACAGCAAGGGAGCAACAGGAAAAAAAGGCAAGCGTCACACCAGAAAAAGCATAACATCGTGAAACAATAATTATTGCTTACAGATGGTAGAAGAATAAGGCATTGACGAGGCTCAAGTCGGCCAACAGCAGCAAAAGCAGGAGGAGCAGTGGCAGCAGCACATCAGATACGATGTCTCAATCCAGAAATAATACATACAGCAAAACCTGCCAAGGCGACCACCTGTCTAAGGTCCTCGGGCTGCGTACAGTGCTCTATGTGCGTACAGTGCTCTATGTGCGTACAGTGCTCTATGTGCGTACAGTGCTCTATGTGCGTACAGTGCTCTATGTGCGTACAGTGCTCTATGTGCGTACAGTGCTCTATGTGCGTACAGTGCTCTATGTGCGTACAGTGCTCTATGTCCAGTGAGCATTGTACAGGCACATGTACAGTAAAACCTGTTAAGGCGACCACCTGTCCAAGAAGATCACTGCAACCAGGACCAAGGGATGCTATTTCCAGTCAAGTGACACAAGATAAGAAGACCACGTTTTGAATGTTCCTTGAGGCTCAATGAGCGGTTGTCTTAGACAGGTTTCACTGTAACTACCGCATAGTAAGACATCCATTAGCACAATTTATAACGTTACTACTCACGACATGTCGACCGCAAGGCAGTGAGCCAGGACAGGAACCACTTCTTTAAAACTCAGCCAGATTTGTCTCCAGTTGGTCATATCTGGGCAGTGAGCCGGGTATTTTGCTATCGGCTTCGTGTGCCTGGCTTCGATGTGGCTGCCAGCGATCCCGGGTACTAAGCAGGATGGATAAAGTTCACAATGCACAACTTCCCCATCAAACAGACATCACACAGGCTCTGTAACAGCCATGCATACCCGTGTATTACAGTCCATTCATAAAAAGATGGGTCCTGGCTCTGGCGAGCTCCCGTATTTGGCGATTTTTCGTGATTTCATCGTACACAGTGCAGTGCTGCGAACTTTGAAATTTGAAAATGGGTCCAAAAAGGGTGCCTGAACTGGGGTTCGAACCGCAGAATGCACTGTTGCAGGCGGGGTCAAACGGCCTGGATTTTGATGGTTTTTCCCAATTCAGTGCTTTTGGGGCAAAACCTGGCCGAAATCCTATTCTTGCTATGGCTTGCTTTTTGGGCAAAAAAACTTCAGAAACATAATTGGAAGAGGATTCCATATGGGATTGCAGAAAAAAATTCTAAAAAAACTTCAACGTTTGACCCATTTATGGCCAAAAGCTAGAAGTTCATTTTTTTCTGAATGGACTGTAGATGTATTAGTACTAGGGCATACTCAGTGTCTGCTCTAGGATTGTAGGACAACCGGGTACACGTGTACCTGGCGCAACCATTTCAACCGGGTCGGAGCCGGGTACACATGTACCTGGCGCTGTCTCACCAGCCGAGTCACATGCTTTAACTGGTTGGTTGGTTTATTTTAATTCGGACAATAAACGGGAACTAGGCCCAATGATATAAAGGCGAATGGATAAGCCGCATTTAAAAAAGAGAGGACAAGAATTAGAAAATTACGAAAGAAGAAGAAGTATCTGACACATACAAGCCATGTAGTCAGTCCTTTCAAAGTTCGAAAGTGTAAAGTACCAACCGGGTCACAGGTGACCCGGTACTATATTTTCAACCGGGTCCAAGCGCCGCCCAACCGGGTGGATTACCTGGCTCACCCGGCGCTGGAGCAGACACTGATACTTGCACACCACACTCACAGTGTCACCGCAATGCATTGTCAACTACAAAACTAAAAACAATACAATCAGGCATGCACCACCGCCCTCCTGCCAGCCTACACAAGGTTCTCAGGTGCACAACTCGGACTCAACACGCTTGGACATTGCGGTGATTCACGTACATGCACTACCATGGGTCTTGTCACACGCACTGACTCTGCACATAGTCCTACAGACTAGGTCTGGGAAGTTTAGATATCTCGCTCGTCAGATATTCACAGTGTAACTCACATCACAATCTGGCAATGACCATGCCGCACATGATAGCAATGGATATACATGCATATGTAATTGCATAAGAAAGAAAGGGAGAGAGAGAGAGATGGGTCTGATTGTGGAATACAGCAGCCTCACGCATCGAAGAACGTTGTTTCCAAGGGATTAGCCTGGGACGTTCCTATTTTTCAGCAATCTGGCTGCGTTCTTACAGCACATTCTTACTACATAGCAGAAACAATTCGTGCCGGATCCTATGTGTCCCAAAAAGCAGCCAGAAAACCAAATCGGCCCCCCTCTGTCTCATGTTAAAAAGGTCTGTGCTCTGCAAATTTGCCAAACCTGTTTTTACAGAACATGTAATTATAACTACCAATGTTGAACCACGGGAAGTACGACACAATTGAAAACTTCCAAAGTTCCCTACTTCAGGGTACTGAGCCGAATAGCCATGATCAAAGGAAGCTGCAACTCTGTCTGATCCTAGGGATTGGGTCATTGGTAAAAATAAAAAATAAAAAACTCCGAATCAACAGCTTCACACGCAAAATGAACATGTAGCTGTCATGTATGGCATTAACATGTCAGTACAGGAATGCAGCTTGCGTTGGGTTGCGAGTATCAGGTGGACGATTCTTTGGAGTCTCCCTCAGACTTCATCTAAGTCCAGTTGACTGGAACCAACTCCAGGGTTTAGCAATGACATAAAACGAGCACCTGTCAAGGCTAGAAGAACAGGCGGATGTACAGTTTCATGACCACAACCTGCAAGATACTGATAGTCTTGTTTGGTGACAAGACGGAGGATCCACGGTGAAGGAAGCTCTGATCAAGCTGTCGTACGTCAGAGCATAGCCATGCATGTGCATGTATCTCCGTGAGAGTGCAGGTGAGGGTCTGGTGAAAACTTCTAAATCCCCCCCCCCCCCCCCCCCCCCACACACACACACCTGAACAAGCCTCTGAGCTGACACTGTACAGACAGACTTTTTTTTAGCTATGACACAGAAATTCAACTTTTTACGAATTACAATTTTTCTGTCGTCAATCTTCACATGACTTTTTCTACTGATCACTAGCACTGTACTGTTTTTTCCTGGCATCAATTCAAAGTGCGGAGAAAGATTCTTACCCAAGACGATTGGGAATCTAATCGCCATACAGCATCCCGACCAGAACGCCAACAGTAGCAGGGCCACCTTCAGCATTTTCAAAGTTCACAGAATGTTCGTCTTCCGGGAGAAAAAACACCCCTGCGGGGCAGTTCTTGTATCGGATTCTTCACTTTGCAAAGCAGATCTCGGACGTAGGAGTTCCAGTGCACTAGTGGGCAAACGGTGTGGGACAACGAATGGGACCCTATCCCTGGACTCTCAACCCTTTCCGTTTTCGTTCATTTTGTATTTCACATTAATTTTGATCAGGGAGTAGTACAATACTCTGACTCTGAGTATTGTACTACTCCCTGATTTTGATAGTGCTCCTAGATCCTGCGCCGCGCCAGTTCAAAAGTTCAAGTTTCGTTTTGGCTGATATCTACGCACCAACACGTCATCATCGTGCGCGATGATCGATGATGCATGATTTGCACATATTAAAATGTGACAATCATAAATCAATCACAGTCATAATATTATACAACATTACAATGTTACATCTATTATGTCATATCGATCTACTCATGATGTCATGCTCGCGAGTCGTCATGTGATTAGTGATTACTGATCAGTAGTACTACTACTACTAGTGATCAGCTGACTGATGCCTTGTTCGAAGTAAGTACAATCATGTACATACTACATGACTGTACAGCCGTGTACCATGGTGTACAGTAGTTGAATGACTATGTTGGCCCTGTGCAGTGTTGGGCTACTGATAATTATGATGCCATAAATTATAATGCAATGGGTGTGATCAAGTCCATAATCTCCCCCCCCCCCCCCCCCGTGGGGGTACCGGGTTATGGACGCTTGGTAGGATTAGATATATCCAGGGCAAAATTTAATAATTGACGACTCCCTGATAAGTACGTAGTTCTGCCGCAGGGAGTCGTAAAAAAATATCATACCGGTACTACGACTCCTGCGGCCTGATCTACAAAAGTACAAGACAAGTATAGGTGTAGCAGCAGCAGTGTAGGAGGCATGCACACAGCACAGTCATGTGTGTCTATCACAGTATCAGTCATGTTCTAGACGGAGCAAAACTGTGGCTGGCAGCTAGTGTAGGGCGAGGTTCAGTATTAGTCCGAGAAGACTGTGACAACACATCATGGACCCCGGCATCACATTCGGGTGGCCACCAAAATCGCGATGTAGGCCCGTTTGATTTCGACATGCAAATCAGGAGGCACCACCAGTCCACCACAGCCTGACTTTTTGAAGTCACAGAACAGTGTCGTACTTATCCGCCTGAGGATATTTGACGGAGCATGAATCATGCACCCCCCCCCCACTGAGGCCTCATCAGGCGACTAACACAATTCGCTGACTCAGCACCCAGAAGCTTGCACAGATCATCCCGTGTAACCAGTGGTAACAGAGCCTTGATACTGTACATGTATCAGTAAAATTAATTCGAGAAAAAAAACGTTAAATTTGTTGAAAAATAAATAGTTGGAAGATCAGATCACAAAAGCAATGCAACACCCTTTAAATAGCACATGTCCATTCTCATGATGAAGAAAAGAGAGAGAGAGAGAAGGTAAGGAGTGGAAACGAGAAGCAACTATGACATCATAGCGACAGACCGGCCCAGGAGTGATATCATGATGAGCACAGTACAAGAGCAGGACTGAGGAGATTTGTATATTAGGACGTAAATAATTTTTTGAAGTAATATGCTGCAATAACAAAAAAATACTGGTGGTCACACCACCAAGTAAGTTGCCGGATGCGAGAATTTTTTGGAAAATCTTCTGCCAACACAAGCTCATTCGATACTACTCTAGAAAATAGAAAGAAATGGTAAAAATTATCAAAATATACCCCTAGTAGAGCACTACACCGGGGCATCAGCGACTCGGCGCGCTACTCAGCATCCCAACCCCTGGTGCAGAGCAGCAGCAGAACAGCAAACACGCTGCTTTCTTACTGTCATTTTAAGTATCAGAGAGAGAGAGAGAGAGAGAGAGAGAGAGAGAGAGAGAGAGAGAGAGAGAGAGAGAGAGAGAGAGAGAGAGAGAGAGAGAGAGAGAGAGAGAGAGAGAGAGAGAGTGAGAGAGCGCGAGAGAGAGAGAGAGAGAGCGAGAGAGCGAGAGAGAGAGAGAGAGAGCGAGAGAGAGAGAGAGAGAGAGAGAGAGAGAGAGAGAGAGAGAGACGCCGGACACGGTGCCTACGCTCTAGAGGTGTGCTCCTCTGCCAGAGAATCCATCTCTGCGTGAATGTATTTAAAGATGTCGGCATCCATGATGGCACCAACGTGGTTCACGTTCGGGAAAGTTTTGAGCACAACTGGCTGCGGTTGTTTTCCAACCCAGTTTCGACAAAACTCCAGACTGGGCAGTGGCACTGTTCCGTCACCATCACCTATGATATCCTTCTCAGGTCCAGACCTGTCCAGTGCACTGTACTTGTAACCCCAGGCTGTGTCTACGTTTGTTGCATAGATGCAGTACATGCGAACACCGGGGGGACCATGTATCGTTTGGCGTTTGGTCATCACACTTGTGAGCCGCTCTTGGGCGTTGCTCATGTTTAGTGCCTGCAGCAGCTCCAAGTAGTCGGATACACCGTACGTTTTTCTTGTGTCGTCCACAATGATCAACTCATCGGACACATTTTGTGGCCAGAGTCCAGGCATTGGCGCTAAGAACAGGGTACTCTCTAGCGTCCGTTCCATATCAATGAGATCGGTCACTGGTGCCGGTGTGCCGAAGTTGTCGCCAGACACTATGGCCTTGAGAACTTTGGGCGATCCGATCCACACACCTTCAACGGGAAACCATGCCTTGATGTGCTTGTCTCTCCAGTCACTGGTGGTGGTGTTGAAGAATGCTTTCAACACTGGGCCACCCATACTATGAGAGATGACAATGGCTGGTGCATTGTATTTAGCAGTGACATTCTCCACTAGAGCTTGCAGCCTCTCAAAGTACCCATCCATGCTCCCTGAGCCAACGTCACAAGCAAAAAAGAAACGAAACATTTTTCAGTCACGGAAAAAAAGTAGGAAAATTGGAAGTGTCTCCAATTTTTTTAATTCAGTGCATGCATTGACACAGCTCACACCAGTCTAAACGAGAACAAAATATTGCTCTTCGTTGATGCATTCAGTGTGTTTATGTCATCATCTGTATGCTGTTCTTGACCTGCTAGCTGTGCTAGCTTTCTCGCACGTGTAGTGTGATGTTGTACTTTCATGAGTTCTTTGCCGATACAATAACAATGGCTGTCTTAGGAACTTTGCTATGCTCCTAGCGTTGGCCTACACGGCTACAACGCATGATCAAAGGGAACAACCAAGGTCAGAGGCTCCACACTCTTGGTGAGTCTCAATATCCGAGTACTCCGAGGCTAGACCTTAGTCAGTGTGCAACGGCCAACTTACAAGGCGACTTTCTCCAGTCGTACGGAGCTGCTACAATGCTCTCATCACGCTCATAGCCAGCATTGTCGACGAAATACTGCACAATGTCATGGAAGTATTTCGTGATTTCTTTGACGGCAAAGTTTGTGCTGTTATCCAGGTACTCGATGGATTTTGTTGATCCAAAGTTGGGTATTCTGGTTTCAATGCCTTCAGGCTCATTGTACTTTAGCGTATTCACATCAAACTCCAATCTGAAGCAAAGGGACAACGGAGAGCAGGTTTGTGTTCATCAGAAAAATATCGTGAAAAATCACTGCTTACCTACCTTCATATTCTGAACGTAAACTTGATCATGATAGCGGACATGGAGTACAAAAACGAATCACTTATGAAGATCATGGCTGCAACCGTAGTAATGCCAATAGGCAGAACAATCAGGCAACATCCGCCTGGGAAATATTGCGCAATGTTCGGGTATGCTGCTCAGGGGGGGGGGACAAAGGTGGCAGGGATTGCAAGGCCTCTGTTTCTTGCAGAGCATGACATTGTTTTGTCGTGTGTGCATTGCCAGCATGGCATTTGGCAGTCGAATTGTAAGAAGCGTGTGACCACAGGACCCATCAGTGCTAATACCTGCTTGATGATAGGAATATGCAAGCAGGAACGAGCATAATACACAGTAGCACCTACAATTTTCGACACAATGCAATACTCACGTCATGTCAATTGATAAGCAGTGGGCCAGATCAGGTAAGATGTATTTAAAACTGAGCCAGGCCTGTCTCCAGTCATCGGAGGAGAACACAAGCCGGCAGGCTTCTGGATACGGTATCTTCTCCGTATGGCGCACATAGATCTGGCTACCAGCGATGCCGGGCACTGCATAGACACAAGTTCACAACACACAAGCTGATCCCCATCAAACAACTATCGCTCAGCCTCCATAGCGCCCTGGTGCACACACAAGCCAGTAGAGACTTCTCTACATCCCTATTACATGCAGTATTCTGTGCAATGAATAGGCTAGCACGGCTGACATTTCAAACATGCACCCATAATTATTATGAGTGATTTCCCGCACATTTCTCCCCCTCCTCCCCCCCCCCCCCCCCCCCCCCACACACACACACATTGTCACATGATAAGCATTCCAGGGCAGTACTTTTACGACTCGTCCACCAAAGATCACAGTCATACTGTACTTGGTTCCAGTGTAAACCATTTAATCAGCAGGCGCATTATATATAAAAAAAAGAAGAAGGATGATCTTTGACGAGTTTATTTAGCAAGACCCACGTGTACTAGTCCTGTAGCCCAATAAACATTGTGACAAAAGTTCTGTGAGTGTGACATAAATGGCATACAAGTCGTTCATTTTATCTCTATTTTTAATTGGGTATAATTATAATAATGCCTGCTGAGATAGACAGAAGGTGATTGCACACATGCGCCCATAATTTAGATAATTGAAAACATAGTCATTGGAGCGAATGAGTCTTACCCATAACGATTGGGAACTTGATTGCCACGCCGCATCCCGACCATAGCGCCAATAGCAGCGCTAGCACTGGCAGCTTCAGCATTTCGGCGATCACAGAATGCTTGTCTTCAAGTCCTCGAAGTGGAGCAAAAAGCCTGCTTTCCTGCTTTTTATACGACGTAGCGCTCACACTCAGTGCGCGGTAACTAATACTTGGCGACTTCCTCGCTACTACTAGATCAGACGCAGCTAGCCAGGGATTTCTGTAGTGTAGCCAACGGCTTTGCCTTTGGGTACCAAAGTCTGGGACCAATTCTGTTCAAAAATACATGCCACTTCCTCTGATCGAGTACTCATAATGCCAGTAATAAACAAAACCCACGGCTTGATATGTGCGTGCATGCACCATGTGCACGGCATGGAGCTTACTAAACTAAGTTACTTCCTGCATGCATGGTTTGGCCCGAAATGTAGCAGCCACCTACTGCAGTTGGTAGATCTACGTAGGCGACGTGTAGTATCTACGTAGTCGTAGCCTCGTAGGTGGATGGTGAGAAATCTACAGGCTACATACAGTGTACGTCAAGTATTCAAGTACAGTCAAACCTCTTGACTTTAGCCTAGGACGAACATCAAGATTCAAGGGACCAATGATATTTGTTCGCAATAACCAGATAACGGGAGTTCTTCTTATCCATAAATAATTATGTTTTACCCAGTGAATACACAGGGTTTTATCCAATACAGTTAGTGAGTTACGAATATTAGTTCTTCTTAGGCGAACATTTGTCTTATCAGTGTTCTTCGAGGTTTCACTGTATTTCTAGTAATACTATTAGTATTACTACCAGTTCAAGTGCTTGTGGCTCACATGCGATATGCACAGACTAGACTGTAGACATGGTAGCTAGATACAGTAGACTACTACAATTTTTTTTAATAATTACAGGTAGTACTGTACTGTACTACCTGTAAGTGTAAGGCTGTAGTAGTCGTCAGTGGTTACCTGGTTACGTGCCCACGGGTAGTGGCGCTAGTGTCATTGATCTGTAGATTCTACCTTCGGCGCCGAGTCGATCTGCCCATGGCCCAGCGTCCTGCTGATTGTAGCCTTTCCTAGCTTTACCAGGGAGTATGACTCCCTGGCCTTTACTCTGTCTTGACTTCCTTTGGCCTTAGCCTAACTTTTTTCGCCCTAAGACAGGCTAAGTAAAATAGTTAGGGCAAGTAAGTTAGGCTTAGGCTTTACTTCAGCTTTGGCACGAGTGGAGCCTAGTCCTAGAGTAGACTAGAGCAGCAGACATGGTAGAGGACAGGAGTCTAGGAAAATGCAGACTACGTGGCAAATACAATCATGTACTCAGCGCTCTCGTGATCCCGCAGTCGTCAGGTCACTCAGCCAAGGCTACAGCAGACAACAGCATGCAGTGCAGCATGATAGAAAGTGAAGTTAGTTTTTGAAGACTGTGTGTGCTGTTGTAGAAGCTGAAATAACCACACCGTTTGTTTGCTTTGTGGTTAAATTAAGAGCCAGATCAGGGACGAGCAAAACAAGAGAACAAAAGCTACAGACAGTACAACGACGTAACACAGGTCGTTACGTTACGTGCAGTGCTGATTCAGGAGATGTACAGGCAATCATCATGGTAACACTCAAGTAAGTATTAGTTACCACTGCCATGATTCGGGTTGGTCATACTTCAAACTGGACTAGTGTAGCTACTGTAGGATCGTGTTTTTGACTTGGCAGACCTAACGGACTGCAACAGGAGGAAGCTGTAGCAGCTCTTCACCTTCACGCACTAAAAAGCGAATGTCGGAGGTCAGAGCTACACACACATGAGTTCACGGACGTCAGGACACCAGTTTCCTGCCGGAATACAATTACCGGTATTGTAGATCTACAGTGCAAGTATGCATGATTGTACAATTTGTAGTAAGCTGAGCACCCATACCGTAGTCCCCACCAAATCATGGAAAAACCAATGTACTACAGTCATCCCTCCAGCACCCTCTATAAACCAGCACCCTCTATAAACCAGCACCCTCTATAAACCAGCATAATTATTCTCAGGAACCAAAATGTCCTTTTACTGCACATTGCAGCAGTAAATCAGATTTTCTAATCCAGCAGCCTCCCTAATCCAGCAGCCTCCCTAATCCAGCAGCCTCCCTAATCCAGCAGCCTCCCTAATCCAGCAGCCTTCCTAATCCAGCTCAGCTCAGTAGAACAAATGGTGCCGGATTATAAAGGGACCACTGTACTTGAGAAGTACAGGATGCAACTTTTAAAAAGGACTGGAAACACATGCCTAAACAAAGTGTTTGATTTTAGCGTTGTTAGAAAAGCAAGCACGAAGCAGGGTAAGCTGCTTATATTGTGGCAGGAAGTGGCTGTGGATCATGTTCTCATTACGAAAACCAAGGGCGCCGGCAGCTGCACTGTCCGTATTCGGCTACAGCAAAGTTTTCCTTCTGTTGTTGACTTGCGAATGGAGCTTCCGGCATGTAGACTACAATGTAAGCTCTGCCCGAGCAGACAATCACTGTGAATCGATGCAGATTTATAAGTTAGGCTGTGTTTACATGAGGCGTTTCAACCCGGGTTGAGTTCGACCCGGGTCAGATTTCAACCCGCCATGTGCACAAAGTGAATGGCGCGTTTACATGACGCATTGCGCTTGACCCGGGTTGAAATTTCGCCCCGGGTTGATTTCAACCCTCCCCCCAAGGGGAGGGTTGAAACCAACCCGGGTCAAGAAAATCGTACAAACGTACTTCTGTGCGTATCTCGCGCCAGGTTTGAACAGCACTGCAGATGCAAATTTCGCGCGAACGGATTCACGTGACCATGCAGGACTGTAGAAGTGGACTTTTGGCGGCATATCAGTATTTGACCCGGGTCAACTGTCTTCATGTAAACGCTCACCTCTTTTGTCTGTCGTACAGACTTTCAACCCGGGCTGAACTCGACCCGGGTTGAAACTTCTCATGTAAACACAGCCTTAGTACTGTTACTACATAATTGCACAATCATTTTCTGTGCTGAATCATACACCAACCAGCTATCGCTAGGCTATGCTTTATATTGGCCAAGTCCCACTGAACATGTAATAGTCGCCTGGTGATTGCATTGAGCAAGAAACTCAGAGTTGCGACACATCTGTAAACCTCCGTTGTGCCTTTTGTGCCGGTGTAATTGCACAATCATGTAACTAATTACTTATTATTAATTCTTTGTTGCCATCTTCAATAGGTCCGTCAAATACAGTAGTAATAGGTTTTTCATTTGACCCGACGAGACCACACGACGCTTGCAGATCACAGCACGAACAGTTCACCAGCCACACTCCACGAAAGCAAGTAGTAGTACTCCTGACATTATATATTATTATTGTAGTTTGGTTGACACACTGTACAGTAGAACACGGTGTATGGCGGCCAGCGTATTCCTATCCCAGGACAGTGCAAGTCGCTCATCTGCAGCATTGGCATCGCGACATCTCTCGAGAGGAACAGCATTATACTACAGTACAGACACTACCAAAATAGACAACAGCAACCTGAGTGCCGCCCTCTCCTTAGCTTTCGCTCAGGCCGCTCACGTGAAAGGAAGTACATTTTAGTGCCGCTATTTACAGAAAGCAGCCAGTACAAAAGCATTTCGTGAAAAAGAGAACAACCCTGGAAGTCAGCAGCACAATCGAATAGTGAGTTTACAAACTCGAGCTGTTGTTCTGTGAAAATAATATTGATCTATCCAGTGTCCCAAATCCACTGGCGAAAGACGGGTTCACCGTTCACGCCCCTACATGCTAAATTCCCCATGATTGTCTAAAAATCCATTGGCCCATTTCGCACCATAACGTGCAGTTATTGCCATTCTGAGGTGCTACAGATGCTCAGCATTCTTCAGTGCTAAGTTGAGAACTTTGATATCGCTGACAAGGGCTACTGGAATACTTGATGGCGCCGGCCTCTGAACTTCTTGCTTGTCGGTCGGTCTCGGAAACACATAATTATGCATCCATTGTCAATTATGTCGGTGCATCTCGCCGCAGCCTCAGGACAGGTCCAAAGAATCGTCACCTGGCAGCGCGGATGATCTGGCTCAGAGGACCACTTTCTGTCCTCTGGTATAACTATAAGTCCTTATTGGTGATGTGTTGAGACGTAGCCGACTTCCGCTGATGTGTCGGAGCTCACGTCGGTGGCATACATCAATGGCTTGAGCGGGGCTCCTGTGAGGCCCCAAGACCAAGTGGCCATATTGTACTGAGGTGAGTACTATGATTGGTCACGTATATTTTAAAGCAAAGCATTGAATTTGTAAAGGCGGATCCTCAGCTTCTCATTTACAATGTGTCCATGGCAGTCGTTTATTGCTAGCTTTATTCGCCTGGAATTATCTTCCTAATCTCCTATGACTGTTGAGAGATCCCAACTTCTTGACACGCCGTCATTCCTTGTCGGCTCGATCAGCTGCTGGTTCAAATGTATGCACGTTCTCTCCGTTTTGTCTTGATTCACAACCAAGCTCTACTGGCCGAAGGTACTGTCGATGATCGGAAGCAGTGTGTCAAGATATGATTCACTTGAGATCACTAAATCAGCACCACCTGCATATTCAAGTGACAGGGGGCAGGCCCGGACGCGTATCTGGTCGTGGAGGAAGGTTAGCCAAAGTGGCTCGCAGTACAGTCGAATGTCACTTATCCGACCACTTCGGGAATCAGGCATGTTGGATAGCTGGATATGTTGGATAACTGATATCATTTTTGTACTGCTTCCAGGTATTAGCCTGATTAAAAAAAAAGAACTGGGGACAAGGAGTATTTTTTGCGGCGTCCCATTTATTTGTTGTGGCGAATGCATCTCTTGTGGTGAAACAAAGCCGATAAAGCCGAGTCCATGATGCCGGCAGTCACCTACACAGATCGGAGGTTTACTTATACTGTCGTCACTGAACGGCAATGTGCGCTGCCATCGACTTCGTTTCCTGAAGACAGCAGATGTCAATTTTATACTTGTCAGCGTCTTTTGCTAGCTCGAAGCGCTTGTTGCTTTAAGCGAGCCCTTGTACATTGAAAGTTCCGATAGTTGGTGTTGTTCGTTGTTGATTTTTATTTTACTTCGCAAGGCCAAACGGGCAATGGTGCCCACGTCTATGGGAGCGAATTTCAAAGCAGGAAAGAGCGAGCGAGGGGGAGGAGGAGAGAGAGAGAGAGAGAGAGAGAGAGAGAGAGAGAGAGAGAGAGAGAGAGAGAGAGAGAGAGAGAGAGAGAGAGAGAGAGAGAGAGAGAGAGAGAGCGAGAGAGAGAGAGAGAGAGAGAGAGAGAGAGAGAGAGAGAGAGAGAGAGAGAGAGAGAGAGAGAGAGAGGGAGAGAGAGAGAGATAGATAGATAGATAGAGAGAGAGAGAGAGAGAGAGAGAGAGAGAGAGAGAGAGAGAGAGAGAGAGAGAGAGAGAGAGAGAGAGAGAGACAGAGAGAGAGAGAGAGAGACAGAGACAGAGACAGAGACAGAGACAGAGACACAGAGAGAACCAGAGACCGACAGACACACAGACAGATGCAGTTAGTTCACTGATCACCTCAATCATTTCACCGAGTGTTTAGACAGTACTGGAGGCATCCGAAAAGAAGTTAACTTCGCCAGGAGAGGAGCGTCTATCTACCTCTCACCAAGCTTCTACCTACTACTAGTACATGTACCTCTCACCAACCTCCGGTATCCAGCGTGATACATGTATTATAATGGCGAGTGCTGTGCAGTATCCACGTAACGACTACGTAACGTTATAACTCAAATATACCGGCTCGCGCATGTACATGCACTGTAGTTACCATGGTTACTAGTACATTGTCGATTTGCCTTTACTGGCTTTAGTCATCACGATTGCCTATATGTACATGACACTGTACTAGAATGTCGTTCGCTTGGCTCTGCGTCAGCGCTCGGCTGCCACCTGGCAGTCTTCGACCAGGTACCAATGGACATTTTACACCTCAATCTTGAGATCAGATCAGCACATGTAATGCAGGTGGAATAGTTACTACTTCGAAGTACATGTAAGGTGCAGGCGAGTAGTCAAATTTGGAATGATAATAATAATCTCCTCCTTTCAGGAGTCCCAAAAGCCAAAGCGTATTAGTGACATAAAGTCACAAAATGATGAGCCGCTAACAGTGCAGTGGCTACCACCTGTATGCACTGCCTGATAACAACGAGAATAAAAAAAAAACTTGAAATCATGTTCTGGAGTTTGCAATTTGGTAGTCATGAGAGCAGCTCATGTCCGTCTCAAGATGTCGTCCTCAAGCTACACTGTACTATTACAGTCATGTATTATCATTCTATGAAAATGGCCAATTCGGCTGCCATCTTACAGACTAAGATTATGCATGGACATAATAAATAATTATCAAGAGTGCATAAGCATTTATGGACTGTTGGAAGTTGTTATGGAAGTTGATATTATAGTGAGCTGCATGTTGAGTCTCAGTGAAACCAGGAAAGAGTGATAACCGTGATCACTATACTATAGTGGTGGTACATTACTCCCTGCTTGAACTGTGACCATGCATTGCTTGAACTATGACCATGCATTGCTTGAACTGTGACCATGCATTGCTTGAACGCCGATTCTAAATGCTAACTGCCAGGAGCGAGTACATGACCGTGGTACTGGGATTGCAATGATGATGTCGTTTACTACTTGAGGACCATGGCGTATCCACAAAGCTGCGAGCTAATATGATAAGATTAGAGTTTATAGGCTAAAGTACGCGTGCAGCAGTCCACAGTGCAGAGAAGTCAGGAGAAAAGTCAAAGATTGCGCTGAAATGAACGATAGAGGTGTGCCGGATGATACGACGGGTTGAGGTGGGGATGCCAAGGCGGGAATCTGTGACTGGATGTACTTGAAAACCGCCTGGCTCTTGATAGCCGCATCATGCTCCAGTTTGAAGAAGGTCTTCACCGTGACACTTTGGTTCTGTTGATCAGCCCAGTCTGCACAGCGAGCGAGACTATGTAGCGGGACTGTACCGTCTCCATCACCATACTCTACATGTGCGGGCGGTGAGCCATCTAGTTTCTTATACGTGTAGTGCCAGGCAGTAGCCACTCCAGTGCCGTACACACAGTGAACCGGAACGCCAGGCGCTTCCAGAGACATTCGCATTTCATTCAGATAATCCAGCCTCTTGTCCGGGTGAGGCACGCCGATATCAGCCAGGAGCTGAACCGTATTCCCGGTGCCATAGATGGTCTTGTTTGACCCCTCCACCGTCACAAAGTTAGCGACATTCTCTGGCCACAGGTCAGGAAGAGGCATGAGGAAGAAGCTACTCTCCAAAGTGCGTTCCATCGTAGCGAGGATGCTTTCTGGAGCGGGCGCGCCGAAGTTTTCGCCGGAAATAATGGCCTTGGCGACTTTTGGTGAGCCTGTCCACACACCATCTACAGGAAACCACGCGGATATATATTCGTCTTTCCAATCGGATGTCGTTTGGTTGAAGAATGCCTGCATGACTGGCCCACCCATGCTGTGCGAGATGACGATGGCGGGGCTCTCAGACCGGTTTGACACTTGCTCGATGAGGTGTTGAACGTCGTCAAAATAAGTGTCCGACTTGCCCCCTATATGACCAACAAACAAAGCACATGTACATTATGATTGGATTCAAGTAGCTGGGTTTTAGAAATAGAACTGACTATTATCTATTCTCATCCTGCTTTCTCCACACACTGGAACAGAACATGTAGCACTCCAAGTACATGCATTGTAAGATGTCTAATCATTTCGCTCGTGATTTCGCGAACTTAACCGGCCTGATTAAATGCTGGTTTTAATACATCAAGCTTTGATAATGGGCATACATGTACAGTGAAACCTGTCTAAGACGACCGCTCAAGGGACCTTCAAAACCTGGTCTCTGTTACCAGGTGGTCTCCTTATCCAGGGTCATTTGACTGGAAATAGCATCCCTTGGTCCTGGTTCCAGTGGTCTTTTAGGACAGGTGGTCGCCTTATCCGAGTGGTTGCCTTGACAGGTTATACTGTACATGTACCTGTACAATGCTCACTGGACATAGAGCACTGTACGCACATAGAGCACTGTACGCACATAGAGCACTGTACGCACATAGAGCACTGTACGCACATAGAGCACTGTGCGCACATAGAGCAATGTACGCACATAGAGCACTGTACGCACATAGAGCACTGTGGCCGCAAGGAGTCGTAGGAGATGGTTAGGGGTTTTGTAGCTCTGACTGCAAGCTCTGACTGACTGGTTCTGCTTCGACTGTTCTGCGCTGACTGCTTTGCTGTATGCGAGTGTAGTCGTGGCGAGTGTTGCCTGTATGGCTGACAAGAGTAGTGAGAAGGGTCCATGTCCCAAAGGACGCCGGTGCTGCCCCTGCTCCGGGAATGGGACCTGCCGAACAAATTGCTCATGCCGACAGGAAAGTCGCTCCTGCACTAATTGCACTCCTGACAGGAAGCAGAAATGCTCAAACCGAACCGTACCGATTCAAACAGCTGTCGTAGCTGACGCAGCGGAGACTGTCTCAGCGGAAAATGTCTCAACGGCTGGAGACCCGCCGAGGCCGAGGGCTAATCCGCCGCTACAAAGTGTTGTAGGTGAACTCGCGGCGTCACCCTCTGACTCTGAAGTCCAGCTGTTGACGGAACTTGCCGGGTCGCAAGCCCAACCTATGGTCGAACCGGGCTCCGACGACACCGCCGTCACCGAGGCCACAGTTGAATTTGATAATGATGCAGTCAATACTGCCTTCCTGAGCGCAAAATTTCAGAGAGCGTTTGGTGCTGAACTGGTCAACTCCGACGGTGGTCCGGATTGTGAAATCAGGCAAATGTGGTGGAAAGCGGTAGCTTTGCATGGGAAGCAATATGGCCTGCCCGACGGAGGGGTCGGAACACGCTTCGTCAACATTTTAGCTGAAGAAATAGAAAAATGCAACAATAGCCAACAACCTTCAGAGTGTGAATTTCTTTTCACTGCTCTCGTTCTGCAACGTAACAAATCTATTCGCAAAGGAAAGGACATCCGGCCACTCCTCACAAGACGGATGGATATGTGGGAGAATGGTCACCTCTCTGAACTACTGCGTGAGGCTCAACGGTGTGATACTCAGCTGCTGACCAGCATGTGTCCTATGTCGCCAGAGCAAATAGAGCGGACCTTCAACCGTCTTATGCTCGAAGGCAGGGTCAGATCCGCGGTGCGTCTAATCACAGATCGATGTGGTGGAGGTGTACTGGACCCTGGTGGTGAGGCTCAGGGCAAGGCTGGCCCACTTGGTAGGACTGTGTACGATGTGCTGCAAGAGAAACACCCGGAGCAACAACCCGCCGATCCAAGAGCATTCCTTGAGTGCGAGGATCTGCCCCTGCTGGAGGATGTTCATATCACTGGTGCACTGATTGAACAGGTGGCCCGTCGACTCTTCGGCAGTGCCGGTCCCAGTGGGACCAACTCTGAGCAGTGGAGAACGTTCTTGCTATCCCATGGCAACGCCAGCAGTCGCCTGCGGGAAGCTGTGGCCGCCTCAACCCGTCGACATGCAAATGGAATCGTGCCCTGGTGCAACATGCGAGCATTCCTTGCTCGGAGAGGCATTGCACTGGACAAGCTACCAGGAGTGCGGCCAATCGGAGTGGGCGAATGCAGGCAGCGCATTGAGGCAAAGGCCATGGCCCTTGCTACGGGAATTGATGTCCAGGAGGTCTGTGGGGCTGACCAGCTATGCTCGGGTGCAAAAGCTGGGATTGAGGCAGCTGTTCATGCTATGAGCGACGTTTTCACCGAGGATGACACTGAAGGACTCCTTCTTGTCGATGCAGCTAATGCATTTAACTCGCTAAGCCGTCCCGCGGCCCTATGGAACTGCCGGGTGCTCTGGCCGAGATGCGCAAGGTTTCTATTCAACGCCTACCGTGGGTACGCTGTGATCATCTTGAAAGGTTCCTGTACATCCGAGGTCCATACCCTTCTCAGCCGGGAAGGTACTACTCAGGGATGTCCCCTGGCTATGCTAATGTATGCCATTGGTCTGCACCCTCTGATTGAGAGTTTGAAGGAACCCAGCCAGCACACCCAAAACTGGTACGCTGATGATTCTTCTTGTGCGGGACGGTTGCGCAACATCAGGAAGTGGCTAGACCGCCTTATCGATCAGGGTGAAGCTTTCGGCTACCAAGTTGAGCCGACAAAGAGTATCATTATTGTTTCCCCGGATCTCGTTCAGCAAGCTAATGATATCTTTGGGGATCTGAACATCCAAGTAGCCACATCCGCCCGTTTCCTAGGAGGCTGTATCGGTGAACCTGACGGAGTGAGATCGTTTGTCAAGGAGAGAGTGGAGACGTGGGTGAGCAGTGTCAATTGCCTTGCCGCTGCTGCCAGGAAATACCCCCAGTCGGCGTATTGTGCGTTGAATCGCTCGCTCTCATGTGAGTGGTCATACCTGCAGCGTGTTGTCCAGGGTCTTGAGGAGGAGTTTGCTCCGCTTCGAGACGTCATCCTGGAGCAATTTGCCCCAGCCATCCTTGGGCGGGAGGTTCTTCCTCGGGAACACCAGCTCCTCACCCTGCCAGTCAAGTATGGTGGCTTGGCTTTGGCCGATCCTGTCCACACAGCACCCCAGGCTTACCAGAATTCGAGAAACGCTACTGACATCCTGCGCAACTCAATCCAATCTGGTAACCCCGTAAACGTAAATGACCACAGCGCTCACTGTCGCCGCATCACAAGCCAAATCAGCAGGGAACGAGATGTGATTTCCGCTGAAATCAGCCAATCAACTCTCAGTGACCTGCCACAGCTTGAGGAGCGCACCCTCTCCCGCATCGTACGGGGAAATGCCTCCGGATGGCTTACGGTGTTGCCCCTGAAGCGCGAGGGGTATGATCTGTCGAGTACAGAATTCCGCGATCAACTTGCCATCCGCTATGGTCGGCAGCCGCTTGCCCTGCCAGCGCAATGTGATGGTTGCGGGAAGCCTTTCTCTCTCCAGCATGGCCTTGACTGCCCGAAAGGTGGACTTATCAAGCGAGGCCACAATGATCTGCGTGATAGCGATGCAAAGCTAGCTGATATGGCATTCGGTGGTGTTGTCGTCGAGCCGATCATGGTGCCGGAGGGTGATCGGACGGGGCAGCCTGCTCTTCGGGCAGATTGGCTTGCCCGGGGTGTGTGGGAGGATAACAGGGTGGCGTTTTTTGATAATCGCATCATTGATGCCAACGCACCCAGTTACTCCCATTCATCCTGGGAAGCTACTTCCAACCGCGCTGCTAACGCGAAGAAAAAGAAGTATCGTCAGGCCTCCGAGGACCTCCGTGGGTCGTTCACACCACTGGTTTGTTCCACGGATGGGGTGCTACATCGCGAATACGCCAGCTATCAGAAGCGACTTGCTGGTCGCCTCGCCCTCAAGTGGGACAAGCCATTTTCTATCATCATGGCTTGGGTGCGAGTTCGCAGCCAATTTGCTGTGATCCATGCAGTCGACCTCCGGCTACGCGGGTCTAGAAGGCGCCTGACAGGCCTGTCGACGCAGGATGGTGCTGGGGTAGGCATCGGCCATTGAAAACTGAATTCCGTCCGTTTTACGTGGAATTTCTTGGAGTTTCCCAATGTATTGTACTTGAATAAAATTCTATTTTAACTTTCATGGTATCTCAATTTTTTTTTTTTTTTCACGTCTACATGACTTTATTTTGCCCGTAAAAGAGGCCGTTACCCCGTAAAAAAAAAAAAAAAAACATAGAGCACTGTACGCACATAGAGCACTGTACGCACATAGAGCACTGTACGCACATAGAGCACTGTACGCACATAGAGCACTGTACGCACATAGAGCACTGTACGCACATAGAGCACTGTACGCACATAGAGCACTGTACGCAGCCCGAGGACCTTAGACAACTGTCTATCACCAATACCTGTATGTGGTCACTGTGCTCCGTGAATATTTGCCATCAAATTTCAAACTCGCTGCTTCTGTGTATTGAGCAGGGAATAATGCCTTCTTGCAGGTTTGCCGAATGGAAGGTTCGACTTGTACGCCGCTGAGTTGTGACCAGAAACAAGTTTGCATGTTGTCATGACGACTATTAGGAATAGCTATGGCAACTGCAAAGGGATTATTCTTGTAACAAAGTAACCTTACTGTAGTATTCCAAATCAAACCACCAAAAACGTGGATAAAGTCAGAGTTGAATGCAGCACAAAGAGTCAAAGACCCCTCCCCCCCCCCCCCCCCCCCATTTACACATCACACAAAACACTACAAGGTCTTACAGGGTGACTTGCGCCAGTCATATGGTGCTGCCACGATGTCCACATCGCGAGTGTAGCCGTGTTCCTTCACGAAGAAGTTGACCATGGCATGGAGATAGTGTGACTCTGGGATCAACTTCACCAGAGGATCCCTGTCCAGGTACTCTACGGATGCTGTCGAGCCGAAATGCGGCACACGAATTTGCATGCCTTCCGGCTCGGAATACTCGAGGGACATTGGATCGAAGTCCAACCTGCAATACAGAGAGTGTGCAGTTTGATCACTGGGTATGAGTGCATGCACATACATCTACATGTACATGTATGCTCAATACTCGAACATCAATTATGTAATCAAGTCCTTCTTTGGTACTAACTTAGAGTTTCGTGTTTGAAAAAGAAAACATTGATCAGACAGCATATCCAGAATTGCTATTCACCAGGCATATACATGGACGTGTATATCGAAATGGGGTAGATATGCCAAAGGCAGAACATTTCAGGAAGGTAAGGAAATGGGGAAGGGAGGGGAGGAGGTACATGTGTGCATAAGCACTGTAGTTGATACACTGCAAATCATCTCTTTACGGTGTGTAGTGCAGACCGACTAGGATACTCAGGTTGCAGGCACATTAGAACAATGTACATGTACATGTACCGCTTGGGATAAGCTGAACTGGCGACACTGGAACTGCAACAAGCTTGCATGGCAAGTCTTTGGAACATACTGCCTTACTTATAACCCTGCATGAACTGAACAGTCAGCAACCTTTGCTGCACAGCAGTGTACCCATTCTGCTATGTTTCGATCTGAGTGAAATGGACTACAGTAAAACCTGTAACTACCGACCGCCCCTTGGTGCCAGCAAAAGCGGTCTTTAGTGGCAGGTGGTCTTTAGTTAGAGGTTTGCACTCCGCGACCATATATGGATCCCATTATATGATATGGATGTCAAAATGCAGCTAATACAATACCCCAGGACTTGCGCAATGCCATTCTTATTTCAGGGCAAACAACACTTGGAGTGAAAGACGGAGAGATGGAGAGAGAGCGAGAGAGAAATTTAATTTTTTTGCAGGCATCAAATTCAGCTGCTACTTCTGAAGCCAGGAGTCAAACATTCCCTTGTGGAAGATTTGTTTCGCGCTGGGCTTCAAATTTGTTCATGCGATCAATTGTACAGACTGTCCTTGTTATGACTTCTCGATTGCTTGAACGCGATCCTTCAGCATCAGGACCTTGCTGTGCTGCTTTTTTCTGGATTCCTTGATGCAGTCGTCGATTCGTCTGCATGCCTGGGGAGACAGAGCCGCTCAGTCTTCGTTTCTCCTCCGAGAAGTAGCATCGATCAGAGAGCGCTTCCGATGGGCTCTCCAAGACGTTTCCTATCATGTTTATTCTTGACAGCGCTTGAAATTTTGTCAAGTGTAGTGCAGTCCACACCGACTCTACAGTCAAGATGACCTGAGTTCATTTGTTCAGCTGTAGTATCGAAAGAGTCCTTTCAGAACAGGCCCGTCGCACCGACTTTGGAAGTGGGGCGGCTGTGGAAGGGGGTCCGGGGGAGGTCCCCCGTGAAGTTTTTCAAAAATTGAAGCCAATTGCAAGTATTTCTGGGCATTTGGTGCCATTTCAGTGTAACTACAATGAAAGACTTTTTGATTCTGCAACAAACCAAGAAGACGCTACGATCGGGGACATGGGTTCTCCATTATCCTCCTCGGGAAAAATTTCAAAAATTGAAGCCAATTTCCAAGCATTTCCAGGCATTTGGTACCAGTGTGTTGTAGTGCAATGAAAGACTTTTTAGATTCTGCAATAAACCACGATCGGGGACAAGGATTCTTCATTATTTGCCACGTTTGGGCTGAGCTGCGATCATGGAGTGCGTTCTAAAAATTAAAAAAAAACAGCCAAAAAAGTGGGGCGGCCTCAGCCGCCCCAGCTGTGACGGCCTTGCAGGACCATGGAAAATCAGCAAAATTTCAAGAAGGAGATTCGAGCAACATGTTGCTTTCCTACATCGCGGTCGCTAGTTACGGGTCAAAAATCGTCTTTGGGACAAGAAAAGGCGGCCGCTGGTCACGTTCAGCAGGTAGTCGCTAGTCACAGTGCATTTTGAATGTGAGACCGTCCGTGCCTGCCGAAGTGGTCGGTAGTACCAGGCTGGTCGCTAGTCACGGTGCCGGTCTTTAGTTACAGGTTTTACTGTATATGGGACATGCTGCCTCTACCCTAGCAAATCCACTGGCAATAACATGGATAGAGACTATAATCAGTAGCAGTAGCCGTTTGTTAGCGGCTATCGTGAGTTCCCTTTAGGAACGGACGCGATAATTTACTGTTTTTAGTAGCCGCTGCCTTACCTTAGATTGTTTGTTGCACAATTTGCGAACAGCCCCGCTAGTTGGTCGAGGGCAAGCCACACTTGACCCCAATCCTTGAGGCGGAGACAGTGTTCTTCGGTTTTAAAGTCCTTGGCCTGCTTGCCATCCAGCTGACTGCCAGCAAGACCTGGCACTGGAGTAACAAACAAACAAACAGCAACGATGAGGATGAGGCCGACAACAACGACGACGACGACGATGACGACAACAACAACAACAGCAACAACAACAGCACAACACCAGCAACACCAACAGTCTACCATAGCTGGGAGGATTCTGATTATGATCTCCCCGCCATCGTGCTGTTCATGCCAGGTGTGTGATGATCCTGGCCCTGAGAGAAGAAAGGCTCATAGTCATACACTAAAAAGGAGTGTAGGCCACACTCTGCACCTGCGACTACTTCATTTTACATGTACAGCACATCATGCAGATCTGCAACATACCTGCATACATGTACATACTTGCCAACCATACCGGTGTTCATTATACCGGGAAACTGCGGTCACTACCGGCATACCGGGGATTTTTGACTTTCATCGAAAAAACTACCGGTATTGGCAATGAACCACGAGTGTTCAAGAAAAAGGTTGTTTTGTGGCTTGACAAGGGCACATGCAGCCATGCATTTCACAGAATCACACATGTAGGGGCGATCTGACAATAAAGAAACTCAGGTTTAACTCAGGTTTGGTCCCCCGATGAGCTATGAGTTAGAAATGAATAAAAAGAAAGAAATTGCCAAAAGAATTGCGGAAAAATACGCCACAATAATCAAAATTGCCCGAAAAAGAGAAAATGGTCGCAATTGGCGAAAATAAGGGAAAGGAGAGAAAATTAAAGGGGAAGTGCATCGATTTTTCAAGTAGGGTCCAGAAGAAAGACAATTTGATATCGGTTCGAATGACATATCTTTCGCTTCCATACGACAAGCCAAACTTGCCAAATCGCCAATTGTATACTCACTTTGCCATAGCGACCAGCGCAGTGATGACGTATGAAAGGCTTAGCTCCACCACAGAGAAGGTCGATCACTGCAGAAATTGGTCATTTTCAATTGTCTTACTGTATTCACGATGTGAAAGAAGTGCTGTGTTCAATGCTGTTAGTGCCGTGAACTGTTTATCGGCCTTCTCCTGCATTTCCCAAGGCTGGCTGTGCCTAGGAAATGGTTTCCTCTAGGAGAAGATGCTTGGCATTCGGCATCTCTCCTGAGGCATTCAGTTTAGCAAACTTTCAAAACTACGACATTGTTTCATTCGTCAATCTCCACCACCCGTCGTCTCACCTGGCTTCAGAAGATGATACGAGAGATAGGAGAGTCGCCAGGAAGCATCACATCCATCTTCAGGAAGTGGAAAGAGCAAACGGCATGGTCCGTGGTTGGGGGAAATGCTGAACGTCTGATTTGTCCCAACCAAGATTTCAGCATTTTGTTCGTCACTATTTTCGCTTGTCTGCTGATGTCTCCTCACTCCAGCTTTCTCCTGTCGGTGTCACGTCCCAGTACACACGCAAGAGGACTACTAACAAACAGTTCACCGCACTAACAGCATTGAACAGTTACACAGCCCTTCTTTCACTTCGTGAAAACAATAAAGCAATTGAAAATGACCAATTTCTGCAGTGATCGGCCTTCTCTGTGGTAGAGCTAAGCCTTTCATATGTCATCACTGCGCTGGTCGCTATGGCAACGTGAGTATACAATTGGCGATTTGGCAAGTTTAGCTTGTCGTATGGAAGCGAGAGTTATGCCATTCGAACCGATATCAACATTTAATTGTCTTTCTTCTGGACCCTACTCGAAAAATCGATGCACTTCCCCTTTAAGGGAAACTGGGTGTGTGACTAAGGGATTTGCTTTGGCTGGGTTGGCAAGTATGCATGTACTGTCGTGGACATGGAAATCCAGTCGATTGACCGAGGCCGGCGCCCTCAGCCACTGAGCTCGTACAGAACGTTGCATGCAGTGCACATGTTGATCTAATGCGACCAGCGAGCTGCAGCGCATAAATTTTATTTTTCCCGTCGCATGTGCATGTGCTGCTGTTGTCCAGTGCACCCTGCAAGTACGGCTGACATCCCAGGCTTCCTGTTTTTGTTTATTTGTTTTCTGACGTTTTCTGCTGGCTGAGCTCCTTGCTCTGTGTTTGGTCCGGAGACACCCCCTGATTTAGGTACCATTGCCTTTGGGTTATCCGTCATAATAATAATAATAATAATAACGCAGTGTTACCAACTGCCCGTATTTGTCCGTATTTTTACGGAAAAACGATGTTTTGTCCGCAGTACGGATTTCAATCGAATTATCCCGGAAAAGCGAAAAAAAATACGGTGTCTTCGAAAGGAGGGAAAAATGGTGCAGAAGTCACAATTATCAATGGAATTCGTGACTAAAGAGAATGATGAAACTACAATAGGATTTATACACTTGGAGTGAAACGACGAGGATACAAGAATAGTAAGAAAAATAGCACAAACTTAGGAAAAATTTGCACAGGTAATAAAAAATATAAACGTGAGAAATGAAAGGAAATTGAGCAAGTGCAGTGTGACAATGGACATGCATGTGCAAGTGTGTGTGTATTGTTTTTTTCCAAATTACACTAATAGTCAGTGAGAATGTTGACCTGAAAAAAACGAGTACGGAAAACGCTGAAAAATTCCGCAAAATGGCACTGGGCAATACGGATGGGGGTAGAGGGCACTTGGTAACACTGATAACGAGAGAGCTTGGAAGCTCAGGGCCCTACGCTATGCTGTTATGCTTTTTTGCCTAGCTCATCGTACATGCTATAAGAACTGATGGAAATGTCTTTTTCCGTTGATTGGCCACATCACTGTATTGCAAAAACCTTTCAATCGGTTTGAATATTATGAGTTAGGCAAAAGTATTTGCAGAATTTATTGCGGATTGTTATTTCTCTAATAATCATCTACTTTTGGTTTACGAAGTAGTGGTTGCGACTTCGGCGATGATTTGTAAGAAAGGTTTGCTCCCCACACCGGAGCTCGCGCTATTCCGCCGACTTTACTTGACACTTGACTGACTCACGACTGCCATCCAGAGCACACGAGCACACAAGTGTCAAGTGTCAAGTGTCAAGTAAAGTCGGCGGAATAGCGCGAGCTCCGGTGTGGGGAGCAAACCTTTCTTACTTTTGGTTTGCTCCTTATTTTCTTTTTATCTCCTTAGGCCATCATTTTTTATATCTATGTTTCGCGTCGTCCGCACGCATACGTTTTGATTTTTTTCAGAAAAAAATAAAAAAATCGAACATGCACAGTGACTGCACGATCGTGCGAATCATCAGTGTGGACTGGTTGCATACGGCGAAGCTGGGATTCAGAATTGGCCTCGAGGCCAGCGTTGATAGATCGTTTGTTCTGCATCTGCGAGCAGAATTCTTTGAGCTTACACCAGACCGCATCAATCGCCTCAAGCTGAGAGGATGCGTCGTTTCGGAGCTCTTTGCACCGCTGCTGAAGGCTGAGTACAATAATCCAGCGAAGCATGGGCACCAACGGTTGCCTCCTCTGTCCAAAGAGAATATTTCCTCTTGCTGATAACCCAGATTTGTGCTTCGATGTACGATTTTTCTTTCGAATGTACACCATGCACGAGCTATTGACAATAGTCAATAGGCTATGTAGTATGTACAGTGCTATACACCTCTGATGAGCCTTTTTTTATTATTTTGCAACTTTTTATTTATTTCCACCTCTCGCATATGATTCTGGAAGTTGAACTGACGCGAAACATAGATATAAAAAATGATGGCCTTATACTGTAAATGAACAAATTTTGGCCGATGAGAAATAGAAACCTCTCTATTAGAGGGGTTAAGATGCACGTTATTTCCGACGTGACGCGCAATTTCACGTCAAATTTGAAATCGATCAGTATTTTTGCTCTCACATGCATCCATTGCTCAATCATGCATCATTTGCCTATAATTATGACAAACTTTGGCCTGCGATTTACTTTGGCCGGTTGGTACCAAGCGGCGAAATCAGCGAAATTAAATCGCCAGGGAAATTAGTTGATATTAATACAGTAATCGGATTTTCTGGCCTTTTTGTAGTAATACATGTACATTGACCTGTTGAGCCAATGACGACGCCGAATGCATGGTTGCCTGTGGAGCACATTACATAACTTTACAGTCTCCTAAAATACGTATCCTGTCCGACGGCAAAATAGGCTGCAGATTTAGTTTTTCTGCGCGTCGACGGGATGTCTGTCCTGACGTTTACTGGGACCGGCTTAGACTCTGCCGATCACGGGCGTTCTGGACTCGACGGGATGGCTGTCCTGACGTTTCCTGGGACCGGCTTAGACTCTGCCGATCACGGGCGTTCTGGACTCAACGGGATGTCTGTCCTGACGTTGCCTGGGACCGGCGGACTCTGCCGATCACGGGCGTTCTGGAGTGGACGGGATCTCTCTTCCGACGTTTCCTGTGACCGGCGCTGAATCGCTCGTTCACGCTTATTTTGGAGACGACGGGATCTCTCTTCCAAAGTATGTTTATGCTGACGCATCCTATCACCTATTCGGCGTCTATTCTAATTTAATTTCCTCCTCGTCTCCCTATTTCTTTCCAAATTTCCCTCTACATCAGGGAGTCGTATACATAATACGACGAATATTGGTACGGTACGGGACAGATACAGGGGCCCGCAAATATTGTGGACAGGTGTTATGTACAATCCTGTAGAGCCTTTGTAGTCACAGATACGGGACAGATACGGGACAGATACGGGATAGCTCCAGCCGTGACACAAACAAACAAACAAACAAACAAACAAACACCAAATTAAAGCTGTGTGGACCCTGGCTAGCGCCAGACGTTACTGAAGTAACGTCTTCTGCATAGCTACGGGAATAAAATGCATGTGTGTGCCGGTTACCCACAGCTGCATGGCGAGCACTCTGGGGCCACTAGACGTGCGACCGGATTTCCGATGATGTCCACGACAGTAGATGATCTTTTAATTGTAAAAATGACGACCGAACGTGCATGTACGCTGCAGCAACGGAGACAGAGTCGGTGAAATGTTCATACATGTACATGTACGTGTACTACATGTACAAAATCCGTTGATCCCCGAGCTGCAGAGAGTGCTCAATGTCAGAGACAGAGCTTAGTACATAGCAGACTCAGCGGAGGACGTTCAGGTTGGTTGTAACTCTGAGTTTCATGCCGCTAGGCAATCATCAGACAACTGATACTCTGGTCTACCCAACAGTATGCTTATAAACACATAGGGCCACAAGCATAAACAAATTTAGCGCTAAATCTGGTGTGAGGTATGGGGAGAAAGCTGGCGCGGGCCAAGGCGCGACCGTGGAAGTGCCAGGAGGGTGGCGGGCAACAGGCAGGTGTGAGCATGAAAGCGCGGAAAGAGGCGATGGGGAGGCAGTGTACAGCAGATGTGTGGGGGATGCCAGGAGGGTGGCGGGCAGTGGCCCAGTGAGATCACTACAAGTAGGGAGTCGTTTGGTGACGGGCAGGCGTGAGCAGAGTGGCATCGCCAACAACAGGCCAAGGGATTGTGTTATTTTATTTTATAATAATGGGTGCTCAGGCAAAGTGCAGTACAGTACTTGGTCAGTTCATGTGATAGGTGTGAAATTTGCGAGGCGGAACTTATTCTCATGCCTGCACTTCGAGACCATCTCAGACCGCTTGTTGAGTAGGAGCTTCTTGGGTGTAGTCAGGATGTGGAATTTTTCCGCGGTACAAAGATTGCATTTTTTTGACTCACATCTGTATGATCGGCTCTTCTCCCGCACCTTCCATGTGATCGTCAACGGCTTTCCCTCGCTCTTCAGCTCCCATACGTGTTTTGCGAGCTCAGTGCTGTTTTTGTATTTTTCATGACGCATGGAGGTCAGGTGGTTGGCGTGACGGGCTTTGAAAGGTGTCTCTGATAGACCGATGTAAATCTTGCTGGTAGATTCTGCAGTGGCCTCATACACAATCTCCTTCGTCTGGCACTCTCCACGCAGCGGGCAGGATTCCTTAATTCTGCAGTTGCATGCCTTGGTTTGTTCTGGCTCTCGCAGGTTGCTCTTGTTGTGGCTGCTGATGACCGCTCCCATGTTTGGCATACAACTGTAGCTCACTTTCAGAGTGTTACGGTTAAAAATCTTCCCGAGCTTGGATGTTTTCGGGAAGTGCCTGGAGACAAGGCTCAGGAACCTACCAGCGACGTTTGTGCTAACGTTTTTGGAGTAGGGAGGGTTGAACCATATGACCTTGCGGCTGCGGTTCTTCCTGCCCCTGTGCTCATGTGCCTCGGGCTGAAAGCTCAGCACTTCGGTGTATCCACTGGCCTTTAATGCGGTCTGGTACACGGGGGCTGCATGGTTGAATGCCTCCGCGTCGCTCGATATAGCGGAAAGGCGCTTGTTGACAGCAGCAGGGATGTTGTTGGTGATGCCAGGCGGGTGGTTGGACTGCTTGCTGACGTAGAGCGGGTTGTCATTGGGCTTTCGGAAGGGTTGAAATTTCCCGGTGTCCAGGTTCATGGTGACATCCAGGAAATCCACCACCTTCAAGTTCGCTTCGATGGTGATTTTAAGGTCGAAGCGCTTGAATATTTCCGTCAGCTTTTTTCTGAGGCGGTCTGCAGCCTGTGGGCTGGTGTCCTTGAGGGCGGCCAGTCCATCATCTCGGTAGAGGCCGATAGCGGATCTACCGACGAGGCTTGAGAGCTGGTTGAGAAGAAAGGCCCCCACAAGTTCGCACGTCTCGGCGCCATCGTAACTTCCCATTGTTACGTCAAACATGTCGCCCTTGTCCTTCATCCAGGGGCGGCCATCGTGGAATAAGAGCGATTTCCGGGCGTGAAAGATGATGTCCATTTCACGCGGCTCGATCGTGATGAATTGCTCCGCGAACGATAAGGCCTGACGGAGGAGCTGCTCACCAATTGACGGGTAGAATTCTACCACGTCAAAGCATAGGAAAGTGTGGCGCTGTTTGTCGGGTATCTCCTTGAACCACTCGATCACTGACATGGTGCTCCTCCATAGGTTCACGGCCGTTTGGCGACGCACAGCAGCCACGATCTTCTCCAGTATAGTCTTGCTCACCACACCCACTTCCGATTTGGCTGGGTTAATGAGTCTGCAGGGCAGCGCTCTAGCGAAGTTGTTTTTGTGGTCTTTCAGTGTTATAAATGCCTCCGACTTAGCCAGTACATCCATCCTGTTTTGAAGATTTAGATCCTCTGCGATCTCCCTCGCCTCGCTGTTGACTTCATCGTAAGCATTCTCAGGCGCGATCTTGTAATTTTTGGTGATGTTCTCCCTCATCAGCTTGCTGTATTGCTCTTTTGGTACTTCGTACAAATTCCGGGTTTTATCGGCTTTCACGATGATGTCCTTAGAGTTTTTGATCGTTTTGGTGTCTTTTCTCATAGTGTCTTGGAGGCTGTCTGAAACTTGGCGGAAGCTGACAGTTTCAGCCACGCCAATGAGGTCCTCTTCGAAGGCCTTCAGTTCATCGACTTGCGGTGGACACGTCCTGCTTCTGAAGCCGAAGCGTTCTGGTTGCTCCTCTTCGCGTTCCTCGCCATTGAGGTAGAACAAGGCAGCCCACCTCATACGCTTGATGACTTGCTCAATCCTGTCAATCAGACATTTCCGGTACTGCTTGGGTGAAGGTAGAGGGATGTTCTTCAGGGAATATCCCAGTTGCATTGGCCTTGAAGCGTCCATAGCTAGCTTGCAGTGTAGGGGTAGAGTGCTCGACTGGGTAAGGCCAGGAGCGTAGACAAAATCCGTTGATCCCCGAGCTGCAGAGAGTGCTCAATGTCAGAGACAGAGCTTAGTACATAGCAGACTCAGCGGAGGACGTTCAGGTTGGTTGTAACTCTGAGTTTCATGCCGTTAGGCAATCATCAGACAACTGATACTCTGGTCTACCCAACAGTATGCTTATAAACACATAGGGCCACAAGCATAAACAAATTTAGCGCTAAATCTGGTGTGAGGTATGGGGAGAAAGCTGGCGCGGGCCAAGGCGCGACCGTGGAAGGGCCAGGAGGGTGGCGGGCAACAGGCAGGTGTGAGCATGAAAGCGCGGAAAGAGGCGATGGGGAGGCAGTGTACAGCAGATGTGTGGGGGGTGCCAGGAGGGTGGCGGGCAGTGGCCCAGTGAGATCACTACAAGTAGGGAGTCGTTTGGTGACGGGCAGGCGTGAGCAGAGTGGCATCGCCAACAACAGGCCAAGGGATTGTGTTATTTTATAATAATGGGTGCTCAGGCAAAGTGCAGTACAGTACTTGGCGTCATGAAAAATACAAAAACAGCACTGAGCTCGCAAAACACGTATGGGAGCTGAAGAGCGAGGGAAAGCCGTTGACCATCACATGGAAGGTGCGGGAGAAGAGCCGATCATACAGATGTGAGTCAAAAAAATGCAATCTTTGTACCGCGGAAAAATTCCACATCCTGACTACACCCAAGAAGCTCCTACTCAACAAGCGGTCTGAGATGGTCTCGAAGTGCAGGCATGAGAATAAGTTCCGCCTCGCAAATTTCACACCTATCACATGAACTGACCAAGTACTGTACTGCACTTTGCCTGAGCACCCATTATTATAAAATAACACAATCCCTTGGCCTGTTGTTGGCGATGCCACTCTGCTCACGCCTGCCCGTCACCAAACGACTCCCTACTTGTAGTGATCTCACTGGGCCACTGCCCGCCACCCTCCTGGCACCCCCCACACATCTGCTGTACACTGCCTCCCCATCGCCTCTTTCCGCGCTTTCATGCTCACACCTGCCTGTTGCCCGCCACCCTCCTGGCCCTTCCACGGTCGCGCCTTGGCCCGCGCCAGCTTTCTCCCCATACCTCACACCAGATTTAGCGCTAAATTTGTTTATGCTTGTGGCCCTATGTGTTTATAAGCATACTGTTGGGTAGACCAGAGTATCAGTTGTCTGATGATTGCCTAACGGCATGAAACTCAGAGTTACAACCAACCTGAACGTCCTCCGCTGAGTCTGCTATGTACTAAGCTCTGTCTCTGACATTGAGCACTCTCTGCAGCTCGGGGATCAACGGATTTTGACTGTACATGACTGTATATGACTGTATATGACTGTATATGACTGTATATGACTGTATATGACTGTATATGACTGTACATGACTGTATATGACTGTACATGACTGTACATGACTGTACATGACTGTACATGACTGTATATGACTGTACATGACTGTATATGACTGTACATGACTGTATATGACTGTATATGACTGTATATGACTGTACATGACTGTACATGACTGTACATGACTGTATATGACTGTATATGACTGTATATGAATCAGAGTAAAACTAAAAATACATCTATGCTCTGCTTCGTCCCCGCGGCCCGGTCACCAACCGCAGCTCAGCACCTGGTTCCACGAGCAAGCGCTACGATGAAGCGACACAGACATGTAGTCTTGTACTAGATGTACTGTAGTCTATGATGTAGATCTACATACCGCGCCGGTGGTCATTACTGTAGCCTAGCTCTACACTGATTGTCGTGTAGAGTATACCCGTCTACTCGATCTACCTATCTATTGACAACAAGCAACACACCACATGCATGTACACAGGACACACTGACAGTGACCATGCCTGGTTCACACTAGACCAGTGGCAGTACCATGGCATGGTGTAGACCTCCTGAGGACCGGTACTCGAGCAGCAAGGAAATGTTTGTACATGTAGTAGTCCATCGGCCAAGTCTCAAAATCGAAAGTGGTGATGCACTGAGCTTCCAACTAAACGCGACCATACCCAGCACGTAGAGAATATACCAGAGAACACTATTCCGTTTGTTGGACGTGCCGAATTCAGTCCAGGGCGTCGATACGAAGCGTTCTTCGTCGCCGAGTTTTATACTGTGCGCTCCATTTGAGAGTGCACAGAGTTCTGATCGAGAGTTTTTTGAGCAGATTTTCAAATCTTTGAGGCTGTCAGCTGACAGCTGTCAACCCTAAATGGCACTTAGTATGTGACAGGCAATAGGTTTTGGTGCCTCCGTATGCCTTCTAATAAGTTCTATCTTCCTTCGTTTCACTTCGCTGCTTCGCCCACCACCTCAGGAGATGACAGCGTACCTGCACTAGTCAGCTCTCGCTAACCCTGTCCCTCTTTCTCCGTCTTAGCGCTCGTCATTCGTGTCCTTCTGCTGGGGCGAGCTTGATACTGTTGTGTCGTAGTTTTTAGGCAATAGTGGCTGTTGTTCGCGTGACGATCAGGATTTATGGAGAAAGACGACGACTCGCCAGGTTCCCATGCAGCCACAGACGGCGTAGCAATTCTTACCGCCAACCCTTCGAGCAACGGAACCGGCCCGAGTTGGAAATCGTGTGTGTGTAATTGTGCCACGATACGGATGAAACACACAGGCTCACATGTGACGAGATGAAGATAATCTCAACAGGCTGACGGAAATCCAACAGGCTCACGGGAACGCTGCAGTTATGGTCGGAGACGTGGAGTTATTTAGTCACTGGTAAATGTTGCATCGAGTGCTGTGTGCTCTAACACAATTGTAAAAATCATGAAAAAGCGAAAATAATGCAATGGTGGGGCTGAGTGGTGTTCTGTGGAGGAGACGTCGCTGTCTCAGTATTCAACGCCGAACCCTGTATTTCAAGTCTGTGGTCATGCTCGATCATAAGTTTCTGTATGGCTCCAGTGCCTTCTCAGCATTGTTGGCGGGTAAGTACCTGGATCGTGTCCAAGTACTGCGGCTCTGGTGGCTTGAGGGATGTACGGGTGCTCGCCGTGCACCCCTGCCGGCAACCTGCTAGTGAAGCTTGGTACCTACTGTGTCCGGGAGATTTTCATCCAGAAGCTGATCTTCCTAGGCTGGAGCTGCTGCTACTCCTGTGCTAGCCCTCTACCACTGGCGCTCCTACTCGGCTCCAGTGTGGGCCATTAACCACCCTGCCCGATTTCGCACTGTTGCTATTCCACACCGTCAGCATTTAACTCTGAGGTCAGACCTTGATCCCTCCCACCATATGCTATCTGTCTGTCTGCCTCTCTCTCACACACAGATGTGCGCGCATACACACAAACACACATGCACACACAGTGACACAAACATACACATAGCCAACTTCTCTGTGTTTGGTGATCATCATCTGTTTTCTGATGTGCAAGCTCACCTCTGATGCCGATTACTTCCTTGCTTAGACCCGGTCTGCTATTAGACCAGTCTGCTCTCCCTTCACTCGCTTGTAAATCCTACTTGGAGCAGTAAGGTTGTGTCACTGCTCCTACTGATGTCATTGTTGTGAAAGCAATATCATCGCCATTGGTGGTAATTTTCCACCGTGCATGAATCATTTTAAAACAATCATCATCTATGTGTCACGGCCTAACCATCCTCGTAACTCCCCTCATCGTGACTAGTGCTGTACCGTTGAAACCTACTTTGCTTCAGTGTATATTCGCTCCAAAGCTCTTGTTTTGTTGCATAGTGATCTGACGCAGTGTGCTATAGCCTATCGGGTAATATGGATAAGATTAGTACAGTCGGCATCGCCTATCGAGTGACCAGGTACATGCATAAGGATACTAGTACATGTATACCGGCTTAATGATATCGGAACACAAATAGCACTATGTGTGCAATATTCCTTTCTAAGCTCACGCTGTGCGGTGCAGATAGGTCATGTGTCGTTGCCAACTTGCCGCATGTGCATGTGCAGCAGGAAGGCACCACATGTCGACTACTACTTATACTGTACAGCATTGTGTGCTTACATGCATCTACGGCCTTGTGGATGCAATTGAGTCTCA
>NC_088644.1:8279548-8324548 GCF_964019385.1 Sycon ciliatum
AGAGAGAGAGAGAGAGAGAGAGAGGAGAGAGAGAGAGAGAGAGAGAGAGAGAGAGAGAGAGAGAGAGAGAGAGAGAGAGAGAGAGAGAGAGAGAGAGAGAGAGAGAGAGAGAGAGAGAGAGAGAGAGAGAGAAAGAGAGAGAGAAGAGAGAGAGAGAGAGAGAGAGAGAGAGAGAGAGAGAGAGAGAGAGAGAGAGAGAGAGAGAGAGAAAGAGAGAGCAACAATAAAAGGAAAAATAAAAGGAAAGGAAAAAACGAACTACACTGATGAACAAGCTGCATATAACTATCAGATTCACGATCCGCAGCAAAGAGAGAGAGAGAGAGAGAGAGAGAGAGAGAGAGAGAGAGAGAGAGAGAGAGAGAAAGAGAGAGCAACAATAACATGGATAGAGACTATAATCAGTAGAGCATTATAAGATTCATTGGTCGAGTCTTTGATGTTGGTGAACCAATTGTGACAGGGGCGACCACGGGGTCTTGATCCAGACACCATTCCATCCAATAAATAGTTGGAGTAGTTATTGTGATGCCAGTAACTGTTGAATCAAGGCATGTGAACGGCCAATAGCATTCTTGACTTCCTGCAGTACTGACTCATTTGTGCGATGATGATAGTATTTGATGCCAAGCAGCTTACGCAGATACCTAAGCTCAAAAAGCTCTAATTCGGCTCAGGCTAGCTCGTGAGATGGTCCAGGCCTGGCAGCCATAGAGTACAATCACTCAGTAGCAAAAACAATAGCAGTTAACAAGTATTGAAGAAAGGAAAAGGACAAAATGTTACGAGTTATGACAAACTGTCCACCAACGTAACCAGATCTTATACAGTCAGCAAGTGCGACAAATTGGCACAAAACTGACAAGGAGTACTGAGACATTCGGCGACCTGACACCTAGCTCCAACACTTCTCCAAAGTGCAAACCAACAACCTGCGGATGCTGCTGTTGCTGCTGCGGATGCTCAGTTGCTGATAGTGCTGTCGCGGATGCTGCTCGTGGTTGTTGGTGGTTAGTGGAATCCGATTGTCTGATGCTGTTGCGAGTTGTCATGAGATGTCTCTTCGGCAAGCAGTCTTGACTCTTGTGCAGTATGCCTGCACACCCTGAATACATGACATGAGCTGGACGTAGAGTCTTGAAACCAGAAAGTAGTGAAATGCCGGTATTTTACTACTTCAAAGTACTCCCACTAACTACAAGAACAATGTCATGTACATGTACGGGGATTGAAATGGTAGTTACTAAGTTCATGCATGATATCAGTAATCATAGGCTAACATATGCGTGCAGCAGTCCACAGTGCAGAGAAGTCAGGAGAATAGTCAAAGATTGCGCTGAAATGGGCGACAGAGGTGTGCCAGCTGGGGATGCCAAGGCGGGAATCTGCGACTGGATGTACTTGAAAACAGCCTGGCTCTTGATAGCCGCAACATGCTCCAGTTTGAAGAAGGTCTTCACCGTGACATTTTGGCTCTGTTGATCAGCCCAGTCTGCACAGCGAGCGAGACTATGTAGCGGCACCGTACCGTCTCCATCACCATACTCTACATGTGCGGGCGGGGAGCCATCTAGTTCCTTATACGTGTAGTGCCAGGCAGTAGCCACTCCAGTGCCGTACACACAGTGAACCGGAACGCCAGGCGCTTCCAGAGACATTCGCATTTCATTCAGATAATCAAGCCTCTTGTCCGGGTAAGGCACGCCGATATCAGCCAGGAGCTGAACCGTATTCCCTGTGCCATAGATGGTCTTGTTTGACCCCTCCACCGTCACAAAGTTAGCGACATTCTCTGGCCACAGGTCAGGAAGAGGCATGAGGAAGAAGCTACTCTCCAAAGTGCGTTCCATCGTAGCGAGGATGTTTTCTGGAGCGGGCACGCCGAAGTTTTCGCCGGAAATAATGGCCTTGGCGACTTTTGGTGAGCCTGTCCACACACCATCTACAGGAAACCACGCGGATATATATTCGTCTTTCCAATCGGATGTTGTTTGGTTGAAGAAGGCCTGCATGACTGGCCCACCCATGCTGTGCGAGATGACGATGGCGGGGCTCTCAGACCGGTTTGACACTTGCTCGATGAGATGTTGAACGTCGTCAAAATAAGTATCCGCCTTGCCCCCTATACGACCAACAAACAAAACACATGCACATTAGGATTGGATTCAAGTAGCTGGGTTTTTGAAATACAACTGGCTATTATCTATTCTCATCTGGCTTTCTCCACACACTGGAACAGAACATGTAGCACTCGAAGTACACGCATTGTAAGATGTTTAATGTTCGCTCGTGATTTTCGCGAATTTAACCGGCCTGATTAAATGCTGGTTTTAATACATCAAGCTTTGATAATGGGCATATATGTACAGTGAAACCTGTCTAAGACGACCGCTCAAGGGACCTTCAAAACGTGGTCTCTGTTACCAGGTGGTCTCCTTATCCAGGGTCATTTGACTTGAAATAGCATCCCTTGGTCCTGGTTCCAGTGGTCTTCTAGGACAGGTGGTCGCCGTATCCGAGTGGTCGCCTTGACAGGTTATACTGTACATGTGCAGGGGCGGATACAGGGGGGGGGTTCAGGGGGTTCGGACGAACCCCCTAAAATAATTTCGACCATGGGTCCAGTCGATTTTTTGTGATATCTACGTGCGCAGCCAGCGAACTGTAGCGTAGCCAGTAGTAGACTTCACTACTGCATGCAGTAGTCACTGACTACAGGCAGTGCAGGTACAAGGTCACTGCATGCATGCAGTGCAAGTGGTCGGGACTGTTGTACGCGTATTAGTCATGGCCCAAATTTGCTCTGCCCACATCGATATTTTGCCGCACAATTTTGCTGCAAGATTTTCGATATTCTGCTCGGCATTTCCTTTCTCTGTCGATATTTTGCTTTCATTTTGCTCGAGATAAAATGAGTTTCAAGGAAAAATCTACAATCACTGTCGCTGATGAATACGGAATTTTGGATTGGGCTCCAGCTGCTGCTCAACTTTCTACAAAAATGTAGCCACGAGTCTGTTTTGTCCTACTTTTATGCTCGTTTTCAACCTTGGTGACTGATTGTGTTGGGGAAGTCCCTAAGAAGCCTTGGATTTTCCGAAAAGCCCACCAAAACTCGATATTTTGCTCGAAACTTGCCGGCAACTTGCGCATCCGATATTTTGCTCAAAGAATTGCTAGCAAATTTGGGCTATGACTAACGCGTATCGTTCGAATCGAAGGGTCTGTAAGCGGATCATGTGACTTGAAACGATCGATAGTTCAAGTGGTGGAGCAAAAGGTGGAAAAACTGCCACTTGTCCTCCTTCCTTGTCGTTTTGTTTTATTTCGCGCTGGCTGGACTGTAGGTTTCCTCCGTCGCAGTACGAATAATGTTTGTGTTTGTCGTGTAGTTTGCCATGTCGCGGTGGAGCAAAAGGTGGAGAAACTGCCACTTGTCCTCCTTACCTTCCTTGTCGTTTTGTTTTATTTCGCGCTGGCTGGACTGTAGGTTTCCTCCGTCGCAGTACGAAGATGTTTGTGTTTGTCGTGTGGTTTGCCATGTCGCGACGTCTGCCAAAGAGGCGAGCGGCCGATCAGTTGCCATTGAGCTTGGCTTCGTTCGGCCGTGTACGACGCGAATGTGACGACACGCAGTCCCAGCCGGAGGACAGTCAGAGAACTTCGCCTTCCGTCAGTTCGGAAAATGCTGCAGTCACGGCCTTAGTTTCTGCCTGTGTTGCAGCTTTGTACTTTGTAAGGCTCTAAACCATGTAAACGCATTACCCTTGTCTTATTGGCCAAGCAATGCAAGGGCTACCGTGACAATAAAGATTTTGCGACTCCCGGTGTAGTGAACGAACCGAAAACAGTTTGAAGCGAATTTAATTCTGTGCACTCGAAAAAATTTGAACCCCTCTGAAAAATTCGGTATGCCCCCACATGAGCGCGACCCAAAACAGCGCCGTTGACTTCAGCGCCCCCCAAAAGCCCCATCCCCATAACTGGACATCCCCAAAACAGACCACCCCGTCAGCGCGCACGCTCAATACAGGTCGACTCATTTACACTCAAACCCAAAAGATGGACACTCGACTTGTCAAAGACTCAAATCATGATCAACTCGAAATGGCCAGTTCAGTATTGAAGGGCGATATTGCCTGGACTCAATTTATAATCAACTCTAGAAAGCAATGATGAACTAAAAAAAGCAATTATCGACTCAAAAACACCAGTTCAGTATTAAATGGCGATATTGCCTGGATGGACGTTAACAGGTCCAGATACAAATAGGTTGTAGTCCACGAACCACGAACCTTCCAAGTTGGAAGGTTGGTTTGCGCACTGGAGATGTGTTAGAGCTAGGTCTCGGGCCGCTGAATGTCTCAGTGGCCTGTCAGTTTCGTGCCCTATTATCGCACAGTCACTTTCTGACTGTTTATCATCTTGTTACAGTCGTGGATAGTTGCTGCACAAGTTCTAGGCCCCAGCGGCAAATGCTAGCACCCAAAGTAGCATAAAAGGGCCTTTTTGTGACTCCACACGATGCTAGCATAAACAGCAGTTTTTACCGGCATCCGATACATTTTTGGCAATTTTGGCATTCTGGATGTGGAATTCGGTCTAGATTACACTATGAAACTAGTATTACGGTACTACCACATTGATAATTGCATGCACTACATTCAATTTGTTTGCATTACCTAGTTGTGACCAAAACCCACATTGCCATTGGTACTTCTTGGTATTTGCTCTTTTGTATTGCAAATATTTCCATAGCAACATGATGCCAACATCGCACCTTTAAAAACTCTTTTCACATACCTGCTTTGTGAGAATTCATAAATAGCACGGAACACCGTTTTCAACCCAAATGTTTCACCATTACCATTAATAGGTAGCATAATTCGTGTTGTCTAGCATCCAAATTAGCATCTTTCTGAGTTGTCAGCTAGCATCCCAAAAAGCATCTTGGCAACATTTAGCTAGCATCTGCCGCTGGGGCCTATGCAGCACAACTCGTTCTCATGTGTTTCTTCTCTTTTTTGCATATCTTTTTTAAGAACGGGTTTCCTCCTGATATCCACCATGGTAATACTAACATCAAGAGTACATAAAACTGGTTATGCACGCTTGCTAACATGAGCCTGCACATTATGGGTCACGTGTGTAATGAGCTGGCTTATATTCGGACGTTAACGTAATTGATCGCGCCAAAATGGGGCGTGCAAGAGATGAGACGAGCTGTAGTGACACCGTGTCACATTAGGTCGCGCTGTACTGGGGGTGCTAATATGAACACGCGCCGTTTATGGTTGCGCTGTTTTGGGTGTAAATCAAAAATTCCTGGATCCGCCCCTGATGTGCCTGTGCAATGCTCACTGGACATAGAGCACTGTACGCACATAGAGCACTGTACGCACATAGAGCACTGTACGCAGCCCGAGGACCTTAGACAACTGTCTACATGTACCTGTATGTGGTCACTGGTCACTGTGCGCCGTGAATATTTGCCATCAAAACTCGCTGGTTCTGCGTACCGTATTTCCGCAAATAAAAGACCGTCCTCGTATACAACGCCTTCCTTGAATACAAGGCCGGGGCAGGGGGCGATTGAAAAAAATACAAGACTGTCTCCGATTAGAAGACCGGGCCTAAATGAGTCTTACGACTGTGTGCTCAAAATTGTGGCAAAAATAGAAGACTGTGCTCAAACTGTGTGGTGAAAAATAGGAGACCGGGGTCAAACTGGGTTGAAAGAATAAAAAACCATCCTCGAATACAAGACCGTCCTCAATTATAAGGCCAGGTTAGGACGAGTTTGAAAAAATAGTAGACCGGCCTACTATTTGCGGAAATACGGTATTGAGCAGGGAATAATGCTTTCTTGCAGGTTTGACGAATGGAAGGTTCGACTTGTACGCCGGTGAGTTTGACCAGAAACATGTTTGCATGTTGTCATGACGACTATTAGGAATACCGTTATGTCGCGTATAAAAGCAGGTGCTTACGGCCGTATAAGCCGATGTCAGTGCTAGGCTTCTATTTAAGTCAGGCTTCTATTCAAACCATGTACTTCCTCCCCGCGGCGTCATCGAAATTGTCGCAGTTTGACTGGTGACTTGTCACTTGTTACTAACAACTCCATATGCTAAACCATACAAAAATGATTGCACAATATGATAGTCTAAAGGCTAGAGTAACGTTCCAGGACAGTTGGACTGAGAGTTTTCACGCAGAGATGAAGGCCTCGTCGTCGCTGATGTCAATGGACTCAAAAATATCGTTCCGAGAATTTTCAAGGAAGGTTGTAAGTTGGTCGAACCTCATCTCAAACGCTTTGACTTTCTCCACAGGACAAGAGCTGCTATGCTTGTCGTCTGCCAGCTCTGGATGATTTCTACTTCACCACCAACGAAGTAAGAATGGACAATCGTTGCGAGGTCGGTTGCCATGATTACCGTCAACGGAATCACCTCGATCTTGAAATGAACTTTTTTTAGCCATGACGTGCCCTTTTATTTTAGCTGTGTGGTCACAGCTCATGCAGGTAAGTGTACTATCACGTCCAGTGCGCATTCTTTTTCAGCATCACTGGTACGGCACCTGCGCGTGCATCACTAGTACTACATGTAGAGTCTACATACCTCTTGCAGGTACAATCATGTACTGAGTCACTCAGTGTCTCAGCCAGAGCGATACATGTTATCGCTCTTGCATGCATTCAGTTTGCTGACCCCTTGATGTTTCTCCCAGCGCTGTTGCTTGTTCCACAATGTCATTCTCACCCCAGCTAGGGTAAAACAGTGATGAGGCTTTCGGTGATTGGCTATAAGCACGAGAAATGTGCAGGCTGCAATGCCTGACTGATCTCAGCGAGTCGAAAGTACCATCGCAGCAACACCAGCAAAGAAATTGGGTCTAGTTCCAATATTTCAGCTTTCAATAACAGAAAATAGAACTTTGCCGTCACCCTATACTGATGGCTATCGCCTATGTCCGATTCCTTGCCCCGTTGTATATCAAAAGTCAAACTGCAACAATTTCGATGACGAGGAGGAAGTATCTCTAATAATGATTCTCTATGTATGTCAATACTAAAACCAGGTTTATGTGATGACAGTGTATCTTAAAAATCAGGCTTCTGTTCAAAAAGGGCTTCTATACAAAACAGGCTTTTATACAAGACAGGAAGACACTACAGTAACTATGGCAACTGCAAAGGGATTACTCTTGTGACAAGGTAACCATACTGTAATATACCAAACAGTCAAATCACCAAAAATATGGGTAAAGTCAGTTGAAGAGTTGTATGCAGTACAAAGACCACCCCCCCCCCCCCCCCCCCCTTACACGTCACACAAAACACTGAGAGGTCTTACAGGGTGACTTGCGCCAATCATATGGTGCTGCCACAATGTCCACATCGCGAGTGTAGCCGTGTTCCTTCACGAAGAAGTTGACCATGGCATGGAGATAGTGTGACTCTGGGATCAACTCCACCAGAGGATCCCTGTCCAGGTACTCTACGGATGCTGTCGAGCCGAAATGCGGCACGCGAATTTGCATGCCTTCCGGCTCGGAATACTCGAGGGACATTGGATCGAAGTCCAACCTGCCATACAGAGAGTGTGGAGTTTGATCACTGGGTATGAGACATGCACATACATCTACATGTACATGTACATGTATGCTCAATCCTCGAACATCAATTATGTAATCAAGTCCTTCTTTGGTGTTAACTTGGAGTTTCCTGTTTGGAAAAAAACACATTGATCAGACAGCATATCCAGAATTGCTATTCACCAGACATATGCATGTACATGTACAGTGTGTATGTACGCGTATACGACCTGACTCGACAACAGCAAACGAAGCGGAAGGCAGTACTACCGAAGTATAAGCAACTTCGAGCCAAAAAGGTCAAGTGCTCTCTGCCTTATGACGTCATATTGGATGACAAAGGGACACCTCTCTCTGACAATGCCATCCAGGATCTGCTGTCTGCCCAATAGGACATATCAGGGAACCCCCAGCCAGACAACCGCGCCGTCCTCAAAGTTGCTCATATAAACATCTGCAGTCTACGAAACAAAGTTCATGAAATCCATCATATCCTGCATGCCAATAAAATTCACATCATGTCAATTAATGAAACCTGGCTAGACAGCTCAGTATCAGATTCCCTGCTGAACATCCCTGGATATCGGATATATCGGAACGACAGGAACCTAAGGGGCGGAGGTGTGTGCTTGTACGTCATGTCTAGTCTCCGCGCTCGTCTCATCATGCCCGCATCTAACCGGACACATCTGGAGTCGTTGTTTGTGTCAGTTCGCATTGCACGGGAGCCAGATGCGTGTAAGCTCCTCGTGAGTTCAGTCTACCGCCCACCGAGCTCTGGTACAGAATTCTGGGAGCAGTACAGTGCCCAGTTGGATGGCATTTTCGTGGACAGCTCTGACCTGCTAGTTCTGGGAGACTTGAACACGGACATCTTACAACCGACTCTACATCATAATCAGCATCTACTTAAGCTTTGTGCAGAGCACCAGCTGCAGAACATTGTCCACGCACCAACTAGAGCGCCGTCAAACACGTGTCTTGACCTGGCTCTGTTGAACACTACCTTTCCATTGCCCAATCCAACGATCATTCCCATGTCAGATCTTACTGATCACCACCTAGTCAGCCTTGATATTGTAATACCGGAATGGAAGCCCCCAGAAACCCAGAGAACTAAGGTTGTGAGAAAACCAGGAATAGCTACTATCAACTACTCTCAGTTTAATGCTGACCTGAATAATATGCTCGAGGACTCATCCTCATTTTCAACATTGGACAGTCAAACTTGCCATCTTCTAACGTCTATTGCTGCTGTTACTGATACGCATGCTCCATCTAAACAAGTTAGACTACCCCTCTGTCCCAAACCTAAGCCTCAACCGTGGGCAACACCAGAGTTACGGAAACTGCTGCAGCGCAGAACTACTCTGCATCGTAGAGTCCTTTCGCAGCCTGGGAATATGGTTCTTAAGCAACAGTATCGTTCTGTCAGACGTGAGGGGACGCTTCTGAGTAGGAGACTGAAATCCCGTTTCCTGATGCACCAGTTCTCGGCACTCCGACGAAATCCTAGAGGTCAGTGGGCTCTTCTTAACAGTCTGTCCGGCAGGCGGAAAGTAAGAAATCAGCCAATTGCATCTCTCAGTAGTCTGACAGAGACATTTGCTAACATAGTGCACGATCCAAGCCGGCCTGCTGACATATGTTTACGCCCAGCCACCCAACAGCCAACTACTGCTGCTCGACTGTCCCATTTTCGACCCGTAACTGTGGCGCACATCACCACACTGCTCAAAGCAACAAACACAAGTAAGTCACCTGGCTCTGACAACGTCTTACCAGCCGTACTGAAGCATGGTCGTGATTCCATAGCAGTTTCTCTCACTGATATTATCAATAAATCTCTGAGCACAGGGTGCGTACCAGATATTTTCAAGAATGCCACAGTCAGCCCAGTTTTCAAATCAGGCGATGCAGAAAGCTCTACTAATTACAGACCAGTCTCATTATTGCCCATATGCAGCAAGATATTAGAACGAGTTGTCTTGGAGCAGCTGATTGCATTCTTTAAGTTACACAACATCATGTACGTGCCTGACAATCAATTTGCCTACCGTACCAACAGCTCGTGTGAGGACTGCCTAGCGCTAGTGGTCGACGAATGGCTCCAAGCCCTTGATAACAACGAGTACTGCGGCATAGTGTTTGCAGATATGAGCAAAGCTTTTGACCGAGTTAAGCATCAAGAGCTCATTGACGAGTTGAAGATGCTTGGCATTGCTGACACTGCACTTGCTTGGTTTGCAAGCTACCTGACCAGACGCGTCCAGCGAGTAAGAGTAGGACAACAGCTAAGTGGGGCCCGCCCTTGCACAAGAGGCGTCCCACAAGGCTCCGTGCTCGGCCCATTGCTATTTTGCATTTACACCCGTGACGCACCACAGTGCTTCCAACATGCATTAAATCAACTTTATGCCGATGATATCACACTCTATATCAGGCACAAGTCCATCCAGATCATCACAACCCAGCTGAGTGCTGACCTTGCCACTCTGGACCGCTACCTAGATCAGAAGGGATTGGTGTTAAACCCGTCCAAGACTCAGTTTGTCCTGCTCAGGCGACCGAGCACGGAGCTGCCACCTGGCACCGCAGTCAACTGCCGGGGCACTTCCATAGTCCCATCTGCTTACGCTCGGTACTTAGGAATACTGGTTGACGAACATCTGTCTTTCTCAACCCAAGTGGATGCAGTATGTGCAAATGTCAATAGGAAGGTTGGAGCATTTGTCCACGCAAAGCAGAATATCAGCATTTTTGGCAAACGACTTTTCTATTTATCGATCATTCAGTCCACATTTGAGTTTGGCAGCACTGCATATATTCATTGCTTATCACAAGCCCTATATGACAAGCTTCTTACTGCCAGCCGCGTAGCATTAAAGAGAATATTTTCGTTGGATAGAATGACTCCCACCACTCTTCTATACAGTCATACTAACTTGTACGCCCTTGAGAAACGCCTCAACTTCAAAACCTATGTATTTGTTTACCGCTGCCTGAATGGACTTGCTAGTCCTCTTCTGCGAGACCGCTTTACCTTGCGCGCCCATGGTGCTCGCACTGCAGCCACCACCCGTGGCCAAGTCTCTGCTGCTCTTGTTCTGCCCCCCGCTAACACCCGATATGGCTTTAGTGCAATTTCTTATTTGGGCGCTGCCAGGTGGAATACACTTCCACCGGCTTGCCGCATGTCTAGTTCACCAGCTGAATTTCGCTCATCCATCAAATTATACCTAGGGTTCCCTGTAAAAAGGCGCTGACGCCTGTTGGGAATTCCCTAGTAAAAGAAGAATAAATAATAATAATAATAATAATAGTATACCGAAATGGGGTAGATATGCCAAAAGCAGAACATTTCAGGAAGGTAAGGAAATGGGCAAGGGAGGGGAGGGGGTACATGTGTAGATAAAATACCGTAGTTGATACGTACACTGCAAATTGCCTTTATACGGTGTGTAGTGCAGACCGATTAGGATACTCAGGTTGCAGGCACATTAGAACAATGTACATAGTGTACATGTACATGTACCGCTTGTGATAGCCTGAACTGGAGACTGGAACTGCTACAAGCTTGCATGGCAAGTCTTTGAAACATACCGCCTTACTCATAACCCTACATGAAGTGAACAATCAGCAACCTTCTGCTGCATAGCGGTGTACCCATTCTGCTATGTTTCGATCCGAGTGAAATGGACTATTATGGGACATGCTGCCTCTACCCTAGCAAATCCACTGGCAATACCGTGCATAGAGACTACTTCAGTATAATCAGTAGCAGTAGCCGTTTGTTAGCGGCCGTCGTGAATTCCCTTTGGGAACGGACGCGATAATTTACTGTTTTTTTAGTAGCCGTTGCCTTACCTTAGGTTGTTTGTTGCACAATTTGCGAACGACCCCGCTAGTTGGTCGAGGGCAAGCCATACTTGACCCCAATTCTTGAGGCGGAAACAGGGGTGTTTGGTTTTAAAGTCCTTGGACTGCTTGCCATCCAGCTGACTGCCAGCAAGACCTGGCACTGGAGGAACAAACAAACAAACAAACAGCAACGATGAGGATGAGGACGACAACAACAACACCAACAGCAACAACAACAACAGCAACAACAACAACAACAATGATAGTGATGTGGCACTATGCTGTCTAGTGTCCACTGTCTGAGTATTGGATTTTGGAGATTCAAATACACCAACAGCAGCAGCAGCAGCAACAGCAGCAGTAACCTCTTCAAGTTGTGGTCAGTCTACCATGACTGGGAGGATTCTGATTATGATCTCCCCGCCATCGTGCTGTTCATGGGCACGTGATGATCCTGGTTCTGGGAGAAGAAAGGCTCATAGTCAGTACCAAGAGAGTAAATAAGCTCTCGAGCTTATTTACTCTCTTGGTCATGCACTAAAACAGGGTGTAGACCACACTCTGCACCTGCGACTCCTTCATTTGACAATGGACATGTACACCTTGCAGAACTGTGCCGTGTCTCTTGCAGGCTGCATAAGTCTTGATGATCTTGTAGTGATAATAATGACGCTGTACATGCATGCATGCAGTACCGAACATGCATGTCAGGGGCGTCGGAAGGTATTTTAGTGTGGTACGGTCAGCCATCTGAAGTACAATTTACTCGTGGGGGAGTGGTGGCGGAGCCGCGGAAAATTTGGGAATTTTAGATCCCAGATCAGTGTATTTTGTTGATTCGCGGGGTACCTGGGGCAAAAAGTGGTACGGTCAATACCGTAGTGACCGTACCGTGTGCGACGCCCCTGCATGTACACTGTAGCAACAAGACAGAGTTAGTGTAATGTTCATACATACATGTACACAACATGTACAATCAATATTATTACAATGTAACTCGCATTACATGTATGTATACCGTAACCATGGTCACACTGCTGCTACATGAACACTGTACCTGTACCTGTACATATAGGTACATCAGTGAACATCCTACCAGTCATGGTGCTTGGCCCCCTGCTGTTCAGCGTCTATAACCGGGATGCTCCATCGGTTGTAGAGCCAGCAAAGTCAATCCAATTTGCTGATGACATTGAGGTTCAATTCAGCCACACGTCAACGGATGTCATCTCAGCTAATCTCTCCACAGCAGTCACAAAGCCGCAGTCAGTGACTGGCTACGTCAACGTGGCCTCATTCTCAATGAGACAAAGAGTCATCTCCTAGCAGTGTATGCCCGATGCAAACGGCCCACACCACCGATGGAAGTCACCCCTCCCGGAAGCCTCCTCAAATAGCTCGGAGTGACTGTGGACAACACTTTGACCGGCATTCAAGGAGCACATTGATAAACGGTGGCAGCCAAGATGGCTCAGAAGATCGGAGCACTCTGGCGCGCACGCCGCTGCCTCAGTGAAGCTGCAAGGGCACGGTACGTGACCTCGGTAGTACTGCCAGACGCCCTATACCAGTGTATACGCCTCACCCTCTTTCCGTGGCTCACTGTCGAGTGCTGAGACCAGGAGGCTGCAGGTTCTGTTGAATCGAGCAGTCCGCACTGTCTATGGTGTACCCATGCGACACTCATTTGAACCTTTGCTGACCCGGCTGGGAGTTTTCCAGGTGTCAGAGCACTTCCACCAGAACACCTTAGCTCTTGTGTGGAAGAGCCTACACGGTGAGACATCGCAGTCCGTCACAGAACTAGCAACTCCACAAATAACCAGAGAAACCCGCCTTCAGCAGCAGGACGGACTCAGTCTTCCAGTTGCAAGAACAAACGCTGGCAAGTCTAGGTACGTTACAGGTATATGGAACAGACCTTGAGACGTCCGCTCCAGCACAACGCCGGAGACCTTCAAAGCTGCAGCAGCAGCACCGTACGCAATTAGTCATCGACTGTGCCTGATGTACATGTATTCCTTGCTAAATAAATACAACAGTGGCAAATATCATGTTTGACAATGGATCCGTACTACAGTCAACTTCGCTTATAACGACACTCGGCGGGGCATCAGAAAAGTGTCGTTATTCGCGAAGTGTCGTTATACCCAAGTCCCATTATATGTATTACAGTTGGATGTGACTTTGCTCTGGGCATAGAAATTCTGTCGTTATTCGCGAATTGTCGTTATATCCGCAGTCGTTATTAGCGAAGTTGACTGTATTGATCTCCAGCTGACTATCATTTCCAGCGCATACACACTTTTTTCTCTCTCTCTTTTTTTCTTCCCTCTTCGCTACCTTGTCATTGTGAAGAAATTCCCGTTTTGGATTTCGCGAAGTAAAACAAAGTAAAAAAGAAAGAAAAGTAAATCATTACATTGTACACTATCCGTACTACCAAGAGTGCATAAAGCTAAAGGTTTATGCACTCTTGGTTGTCTACTACACTCAATCTCCGCACCGATACAATGTAGCGTTACGTACATGTTTGTACAAATGTAGCTGTTTCGACCATGCTAGATCCTCCTGAGCGGAGCTCAGAGGCACAGCTCAGGCGAACCAATGGCAATGACGTCCACTATACTACCAGTAACGTTACACGTACTTACAGTGTAATGGGTCAGACTCAGACTTGCAATGTATCATAGCCTGAAGTTAGTCTACTATAATTATAGCTAACTTACTTACCAAGAATGATAGGAGGTCGAACAACATTGGCTGCCGTGAGTGCACTGTAGCCGGTCATCGTGCTAACCAGCAACACAGCCACAGCTACATGTACATGCACGGTGACATGCATGGTAATCATCTTGCACAGCTTCATCTTCAGGCGTTCGGCTATTCGGTCCTTTTCTCTTGTCCTCTCTCTCGAGGGTTAGACGTCGCGAGCCGTCAGTGAATGATCTTGCACCTTCCTTGCACCCTTGTTCTCTGGTTTGTTGGTCTGTCCGGCGCCAGCTTTTATAGGGGCCCGTCATCATGGTCCGATCACGCCAATTCGGTGTGCGACCTTCCGAGGTTTCATGACTGTCTGCCGATCATGCATCTCCGGAAGAAAGGAGTCAGGGCTGACGCAGAATCCCTGTGTGTACATTGTTTGAATTGCAACCCAAAGACGTGAAGTGCTGGCCACATAATTGCTACATACCTGCTGTACCCGCAGTGGACATTGTGAGAATGCCACTCTGCTGGACACTGAGATAACTGGTAACCGGTTACTGGTTGGACGGGAGTTGTTGGACACTGGCTTATTATAACATCTACCATCACTGCCATCAGGTCCTACTCGCAGCAAGATGTAATAATAATAATTCTTGCTTCGAGTAGGACCTGATGGCAGTGTATTATTACATCCTGCTGCGAGTAGGAGGTGATGGCAGTGATGGTAGATGTTTGTGTTTAGTTACTGTTCAGTGTCCCCAAGCGATACCAGTACAATCATATACAGTCATGTACATGATTGTCGATAATGGTAGTAGGGCTATCCACTGAGTATCCAGAGTTCCCCCACACCACACACGCATGTCAAACCATGACTGTCACCTGTGTCAGACAAGAGGCCCGGACTCTGTAGCATCTGTCTAAGTTACCAAGTCTAAGTTCTAACTAACGCCGAACAGGGTTGACGTTGCCGGACGTTACGTGCAAACGCCTTGTATTGTACTGTAACGCCCTGTATTAGTATATAGCTGTACTGTAGGCTAATGCCAGCACTAGCCAATACTGGCAATTAAATATTATAATTATGCCAGCGGTATTTCCCCGAAACTATCACAATGATATTAGGACAAAAAGGACAAAGGTACGACTACATGACAAGGTGTAAGGACGTTAGGTACGTGCATGACATGCTTGACGGACATCAAGAGTACATAACCCAGGGTTACTCAGGGTTATGACGTGTACTCTTGGTGACATGCATGGGAACGAGTGCCCGCATGCCTGCCTGCCTCTGCAGAATGAATCTGTAGGATTAGTTAGTTACTGTAGTTACGGTCTTCGCGTGCCAGACACTACCTTGGCACTGCCAAGGCACTGCCAAGGCATTGCCAAGGCACTGCCAAGGCACTGCCAAGGCACTATTCAGTCGACAGAGAGTGCGGCTCAGCGAACGAGTGCCGAGTGAGAGTGAAAAGTTGAAAACTGCACATTCCCGTGTGGTATTGGCACCAGGGAGTTGTCAAATACTACAATGTAGACATGTATTTTGACGATTACCCGTTTTGCACTGCTAAGTGCCAACCCAGACTCGTAGACTGCCATTTTGGTTACTAGCGTTCCGTACACATACATGATTGCACAGGCACAGCACGTCTTTAAAGATGTTAGTAAGTGTACACTTCCCTAAAGAATGGCAAACTCCATTGCAGCCATTTACACTTCAGTTAAAAATACTCATTCAAACACTCACACATACACATGGTCGCTTTGCTGCAAACGTCATTGTGTGGTGAACGTTCCCGTGAGACAGTCTAAAACCGTTTTAATTAGCACCCCGGATAACCCAGCGGTAGGCGAAGCGCCTACGGGTGAGTGGATTCCTGTACATGTAAGTCTCACAACCTTATTACTAGCATCAGCCAAACCACCTCAGGTATAATTGTATTGTATACAAAGGCACACAATGAAAACCGTAGCAAATTCATTCCGTTGTGACTCAGAGTTTCATGGCTGAACCAATCATCAGACAACGAACGTCTGATGATTGGTTCAGCCACGAAACTCTGAGTCACAACGGAATGAATTTGCCAAGGTTTTCATTGTGTGCCTTTGTGTACGCCGCTCTGCCTGAATCAGGCATTGAGCACTGTTGCAGAACCAAAGCATATTGCAATATTGCCTCTGTATTGTATTGTATAGTATTATTTTACTTGGGCATTCCCAACAGACCCTAAGGTCTTCTTACAGGGCGCCCAAGATCAGACATGGTGGTGGCCTGGCAAAAGCGAAACGTCTATGCACCTTGGGTGCCTGGCCAGGAGGCATGAGTTCCCAGTTGTGCATGGCCCCATGGGTATGGGGACCGACAGCCGGAAAAATTGCCGTTCCCAGGCAGGACTTTAACCAGGTACATGTACCTCGGACTTCTTAATCTTTTCTTTTAAAATTTAAAGCATGGTAGTAGACCAGCCCTCTGTGTCTGCCCAGTACTGATCGCGATGTCGAGTGCAGATCCCGATAGCCTTCTTTCTTTCTTCTTTCTTATACATGTATGTGTACTACTTTTCTTTTGTTGATTTGGCCGTGGTTGGCTATCACCCCTCTCTCATTCAATATTGGCATTGCTTGCCACGAGATGATGATGCAATAATAATAATAATAAAGCGACCCCCGAAAGAGAATGCAATGTGCACGCCGGGTGCGAAGGCCCATCATTAGGGCGGATGAAACATAAAACTAAATGCAAACAAAAAGCCGAACTGAATACATGTGTAGAAATGCTGTGAGGTGCTGTAACACCAGTGCGATGGTCACAAAACACCCTGTCTTCGTGATTATAAAAAATTAATAATTATAATGTCCAACACATGTACAGTTCAATTACCATGATTGCACGGATCCGCGGAGGCGTGTACAGTATTTTCCGGTTACTGCTAGTAGTACTGGTTTTCGAACAGAATCTGCCAACTTTTCGAGCTTATAACCAGGGAGTAGTAGAAGTGTTTTGCTTGTACATGTACGAGTACTACTCCCTGCTGGTAAAACTGCCTTGTTGATTCCGGCAGCGCCTGCCATGCGCATATGCATGGCCTGTCGTGTTTGCAGCTTGGGCTGCTCTCCCCAAATGTTTGCAGGAGAGCTTCGCGGCATGAGCCTGTCCACCCTGGCTTGCCTATGGTTTCACTCAGGGAATCGTGAAAGGTTTTCACATGGCCTGGTTTCGCTAATTCCAATTGACATGTAACTATAAGACCAGGGAGTTGTGCAAAGCAGGGAGTTATAATGACTCCCTGGTGAAAAGCGAAAAGCCCCAGTTTCATGACTCCCTTATTCCTCAGACAGATCAGTCGATCAGGGCATGGGCCATTGGCATTGCCAGTGCCATGTGGGGCATGTACATGTAGATCTACATGATAGATCAATGATCGTGGTTGGCGCAAAGGTTTGTGCCAGCCTTCTCACGTCAGTCACGGACTGTGTAGACTTCTGAGACTGAGGCTGCGTTTACACGACAACGCACGGCCAGTTTTCCGTTTTCAGTCCCGCATTTCTTTTTTCGTTTTCGTACGTTTACACGATCAAAGCCGATCCGAGGTGGTCTCCGTTTGTACCGTTTTCAAGCGTCTACACGAGAGCAAAGGATCCGCCAAAGTTCGTCATGTGCCAAGTGTTGCCGTGGAAGCACCAATCACACTCAAGTAATGGTTGAAAACAGGCACACGACAACACACGTCACATGACGAAAATTGTAAAAACAATTTTTTGAATTGTCGGATCCGTGTAAACGGCCGAAAACGAAACAAACGTGACGGAAAACGAGGCCAGCACACCGTTTCGACTGTTTACACACCCAAATTTATCCGGCAGAACATTTCCGTTTTCAAATTCTTCCACCTTGGCCAGCGTTTTGGTTTTCTTCCGTTTTGGTGTACAACTTTAACGTTTTGCTCCGCGTACCGTGTAAATGAACCATGGATCCGAAAGGATTTCGTTGCGTTTTCGCCCCCAGCGTTGTCGTGTAAACGCAGCCTGAGGGTGCGTTTGGTTGGTACGATCTAGAACAGGATCGAACAGCTGGTGCACATGGAGCAGCCTCATGCCAACCAAACGGTACTCCAGAAACAGAGCACATTTTTGTGGAAAAATGTGCCAAACCGGGTGCATCTGTTGTGCGCGTTCTGTCGATTTGGAAAATCGATCGATTTTCTTGCGCGATCTGTCGATCGACAGATCGCGCAAGGATCGATCGATCGGAAAGCGGTGGCGAAACCATTCAAAACAAATCGATCGATTTGGAGCAGCTCCGAAACGTCGTACAGTGTATGTACTTTGGTGAACAGCTTTTCAAATGAAAGAAACCAGTTACGGTACCTTTTCTGAGTGCAATTAATCTTCTTCCCCAAATAATTCAAAAATCAGTTCCTTCCGAAAATTCCATCGTGCTGGACCTCGAAGCTGAACGTCATAAGCAAATAGTCAAGCCGTGTGTCGTCTGGATATGCAGTTGTTTGTCATAGCCAACATTCTTCTGGTCCGTTCGTCCTGCCATTTTCCTGACGATCGCAATGAATACGAGCAGCTCTCATGCTCAGGTTAGTGTTTATTGATCTGTCTCTGCACCCACTGCAAGGTATAATTTTTGTGATGCAGCCACTAGCCCATTGTGGAAGTAAGGGAATCACCCAGGTTCTTCGGATTCTCGTCCTGTCCGAAAAATCTCCACGTTTCAACTTCTCATCTTCCCCTCAGGCATGAGCTTGCATATTCATATTTTGTGTTTGCTTTGACAGTGCATTTCATAGGTATCGTTCAGACTTTTAGGGCCCTGTAAAATTGGTGTTTTCCTTCCCGACAGTGATAATAATCGCAATCTATAAAATACATGCGCAGTCATTCTATAGTGTGATGAAACACAAGTGTAACTGTAAGAAAAGAGAAAGAGAGAGGGTGAATAAAACAAACATATGTGCAAAATACAGTTACGGTGCTAAGGAAAGAATGTGGATGCCGTGACATGTTCTTTCTGAATGCATCGGTCTGGCTTACGCTTGTGAATGTAAACAGCATCTATGACTTTTAACTGATTGAAATTCTTTGCAAAACAAACAATACTACAATTGTAAACCGAGAATCATTATACGCCAAACGACACGGGTCACTGAACAATAAATGCTTAAACCCTGCCGTGTTCTTCTTCTCATCGCCAACCTCCCCTTCATCTTCATCCTACAGCGTAAAATGAGTGAGGTGTGGTTTGAGATATGGTTGTTTTTTTAGTTGCCGTGAGAGGGAGAGACAGAGAGAGAGAGAGAGAGAGAGAGAGAGAGAGAGAGAGAGAGAGAGAGACAGAGAGAGAGAGACAAAGACAAAGACAGACACACAGAGAGAGAGAGAGAGAGAGAGAGAGAGAGAGAGAGAGAGAGAGAGAGAGAGAGAGAGAGGGAGGGAGGGAGAGAGTGAGGCTCTGTCGTTCTGGAGATGTGTTGGCGGTTTTCTCTTTCACCTCTCTTTTCTCTTTATAGTTTTTCACTAATTCGTCATTCAACCCAGAGCTGTGTTTGTTGGCTGGTCGACCACAGGATTTTGTGTGGGGTTGTTCTGGAGTGTCGGACTTTTGTTGTAGTGTGACTGTTACAGTCCTGAAACACATGCAGTAGACACACTACTATAAAATACACTAAAAATGTACAACATGCGCACATTTCCTGGATTGATCAGTGTGGATCGATGGCAATACAGTTGTAGTCTGTAAGCAAACAGCGCCATTTTGACTAGGGTGAAATGGTTAGATAGGTTAACCGGTTATGTAACCGTTAAGAATACACGAACAGTTAACCATATGCATATGGGTTAATCGGTTATTTTCTTTCAATGTCCGCTGTACATAATATACGTGACAGCATGTGCGTACCCTGTCAGTACTGTGCACAATGGATGTACGGCGTGTATCTCCCTCATCTCTGGGGTTGCTCCCCATATTAGTGATGCTTGCGTATGCTCATGATGAGGTTGAGTTGATTAAATGACAAGGTGATGGTGCAATCCGAAGCCCAATGGAGCATACAAAATATTAAAATATGTTGAACCTTTCGTTCAGAAAGTAGTGGACATTCACGCAACTGCATTGTAAATATAAAGGGGGTTTGTCAACTGGCAACCGCTCTATTTAGTTGTTATTCACTCTTTGTTGAACCTGCTCTGGAAAACTGAGCCATCCACTATTACATATTATTGTAAACAGTTTCGTCTGAGACAAAAATGCGATAATACTCATAAAGTATACTTGTTAAGACAAAAACTTTCAAGACGTTTGTAATGAGCCTGAAATGTGTCCTTTTATGAGTATTATACATATTGTAGTGATTGTTTTGGCAGTGCGTGAGGTCATGGTACCATGGATACATGGATTTACAGTCATGTACAGCAATGGTACATGAATACAGGCTACATGTACAGTTTATCTCTTATAGGTTGTAGCAAGAGTAGATAAACAAGAGTGTGCAACTCTGGATCTCTTCTGCACAATCTGCACATACCCCTGCCTGTGGCAGCATTTTTTGTAGACGTCACCTTTTTTCAGAAAAACGTGCATTTTGACGCAGAACAGTGTGAGAGCACGTACTGGGCACCGACCTTGTAATGTAAAGCCGGCCAAGTGCACGATGCAAACTTTCCAAAAGACCCGCAGCGCATGCGTCATAGAAAAGATTACGTCAACAAAAAATTCCGCCACGGGCCAACCCATCCCGGAGTTGCACACTCTTGTTTATCTACTCTTGGTTCTAGCCTATAACCTTTTGGTTAACCGCAGCCCTAACTTTGACATATATGGTTTATATTATGTGCCCAACTCGCTATAACATGGACCTCTCTAAAGCATAACACTTGCCGTACCCCAGAGAATATATAGTGAGGTCTCGCCTGTAAGATGAAGTGTGATACCTAGTTATTGCATACATGTACATGTAGGTGTGAACATCATTATAATTGAATTCACGAATCAATTTCATTTCTTGGAGCTGACTGCTTTAATGTCCTCCTCGAATCCCTTCGCACTTTTCCAGTTCATTTCAAATGAAGTTGCAGGAACTCAATGAATACCTTGGGCACCATCTAAGGCTGCGTATACACGACAACGCTGGGGGTGAAAGCGCAACTAAATCCTTTCGGATGCATGGTTCATTTACACGGTACGCGGAGCAAAACGTAATAGTTGTACACCAAAGCGGAAGAGAACCAAAACGCTGGCCAAGGTGGAAGAATTTGAAAACGGAAATGTTCTGCCGGATAAATTTGGGTGTGTAAACAGTCGAAACGGTCTGCTGGCCTCGTTTCCGTCACGTTTGTTCCGTTTTCGGCCGTTCACACGGATCCGACAATAAAACTCTTTTTTTTACAATTTTCGTCATGTGACGAGTGCTGGTGTGTGGCCTGTTTTCGATTATTCCTTGAGTGTGATTGGTGCTTCCACAACAACACTCGGCACATGACGAACTTTTGCGGATCCTTTGCTCCCGTGTAGACGCGAGAAAACGATACAAACCGAGACCACCTCGGATCAGCTTTGATCGTGTAAACGCACGAAAATGAAAAAAGAAATGCGGGACTGAAAACGGAAAATGGCCGTGCGTTGTCGTGTAAACGCAGCCTCAGAAGACATTAGGCCCAGTTGGGAATGTTCCTGTAAAATAAGAACATTACACTGTAATAGGAAGTGCAGGTGCCTTGAATGTACAGTCCTGCTCAATGAAATCCAGTCGTGTCACTCAAGTTTGCGCCTTGCACCATTTCGCAGCCCAGGGTTCGCAGGTCTAGGGCTGCGCAACGCCCGGTACTTGAGTGACGCGACTTGATTTCAGGATTTCATTGGGCAGCACTGTACGAAGGCAATTCTCCCATACAAACAGCATGGTGCTGCTGACAAGATGAGATTCACTAAAGTGGACTTTCTTTAGAGGATGGCTCAGCTTTTGTATACTTCTGTAGCGTCGTTCCCATGCCATGAATTTAATGATGAAATTCGTTCGCGAAACCAAGAGGCTTACATCACCTTACTATTATTGTACCTTCACTTTCTTTTACCTTTTTTCATGCAGGATTCTGAAAGCTAGAGGAATCCCACTAGCCCCAAGCACTGAGCTCACGGCTTCCAGCCACGAATCAGGCATGGTGTATCACGACATCTATATGTTTTGCATCCATTTGATTACTAGTACCGTAAAGTACCGCCAGAGCGCCCCACTATCTCGTCCTTTCGTGGTCGTATTGTGTAGGTGGTCTCCCGTCTGTAGGTCATACGACACGAACTTCGTACACATATTGCACGTTGTGCAGACAATCCGTACCTTCGAGCGGACACGAGCTCCACACAAAAACCTTCCTCTGACGTTAGTACACCATACACACTTCGTTGCATTCTGCCGTACGATTTTCCTTTCCCTGGACCCTGGCTGTAAAATCAAGGTGGGGCGCTCTCGCGAGACGGGGCGCTCTCGCGGTACTTTACGGTATACCATTCACACATAACATGATCTCGCTGTCTGTGCCCATGGTGCACTGTAGACTCAACATCCCGCTTTAAAGTAAGCTTCACAATCACACGTTAATGCTCCTAACATGTTATCTCGCACTTGATGGCATTACTCTATTTCTGCCTTTAGTATTAGACTCTACACTATCGCTCATCGCGTATTTGACTCTACTCTTTTTCACTGCTATTATTATGCTACATTGATGCTCAATGTTAATATTGTGTGAGTCAAGTGTGCGCCCTGTGCCAGTTGACAGCCCAGTGTTCACAGCTGCACAACGTTCCGCACGGCATTCACTCGCTTCATTGGACTTCATTGAGCACCACTGTAGTATTCTGTGTTGGTTGATCAGCCCTTCTAGTGACGACTCCTGTCTGTCACTCTGTCTTGAAAGGGACTTTTCGGCTTTGTACTGCATGACCATTGTGTGTGGACTCACGAGTTACTTGGAGTACAATTCACTATAAACTTCACTATAGTAAAGCCTGCCCTGACAAGACGCCCTTGGTGCAGCGGAAACTGTCCTGATGTGACAGGACCCCGCTTGATCCAGGAATGCACTTTCGATCCACAGCACTTTGGTGCATGGAATTTTGTCCGGTAAATACAGGATTCCGCTTGGTACAGGGTCCGGCAAACACGGGTTTTACTGCAATCCAATTTCCCAATGCATACGTTTCATTGCATATGCTTCAATTGTATTTTGTGTGTACTTTGGGGGGGGGGGGGGGGGGCTGGGAAAGTCTACGTTTTGTGAAGCCGCTGTGACCGGCGACAATTATGTACATGACATTGAGGAGATTATTTGAAAAATAATCCCCCCGGCGCGGACATATCCTGTTAGGCATATGCGGGCAGAAAAATTGGCAGAATTCAGTACTTTTTCTGGTAAGTTTCATGCATGTTTGGTATGTGGATAAAGAAATGGAGCAGAATTCGAGGAATTGCCCGCCATAAGGTTTGTATGGTTCTGCCAATTTCACAGCTTTTCGAGCAGAATCTCCCACCTTTTCGAGCATTATCCGCACACCCCTATATCCTGTTTAGACGACACTTTCGGGTGATCAGCATGAACCGATGTGAACGGAACACTAAACATGGATATTACCAAGAGGGGTTATGTACTCTTGATATTACGGTGAAGCCTAACAATTTGTGGCATTTAACATACAGAAAATGATGCTGATTTTCATACATGTATTATAACATTATGGGAATATCGCAGTGAATCTTCAAAGCACTAGGTGGTCTGCACTCTACAATGTGACCTGTGCGATTATATCGGTAAATAATGTCTGCCTGTTCCGAGCCACCAATCGCACCAAAGAACAAGGAGCAGCAAAATAGAAAACAGACTACATGTATGTCCAGTATTATACCCACATCATGGTAAATAGCCGTACCCGGAACATTGAGATAATTATAACGTTACCGTAAAAGCCCGTGTATAGGTCCCGGGTGTATACTTTAATAGAATTAAAATATTGAAACTCTTCTCTTACTCAATGGCTGGATCCATTTCATCTTGTAGCTAAGCATGCACATTATAATACATGCACAGTATCCCTACTTCAATGAACCAGAAACAGTGTTCTCGTTCGGAAGAGCGATCCTATAAACCACATCCATCCATCAACATAACAGTAAGTACAGTCACCTTCGCTAATAACGACTGCGGATATAACGACAATTCGCGAATAACGACAGAATTTCCATGCCCAGAGCAAAGTCCCATCCCAGTGTAATACATATAATGAGACTTTGGGTATAACGACACTTCACGAATAAGGACACCTTTTTGATGCCCTGCCGAGTGTCGTTATAAGCGAAGTTGACTGTATTGAGTGTCGGTTCCTGTACTGGTCCATGCACCGAGCAGAATAATAAGTGATCCAGTGTTCATTATATAATTCCTTTGTTTGTTGAGGGAATGGAAAGGGGCCAGTCCGACGAAAAAAATCAGGGCTGCAACGGGTAGCGGGCTCGGGTATTTTTGTGACCGTGACCGTTTGAGCCCTAATTATTTCGTACTACTATTATAGGTATTAATAGAAACAGTTGCAAAATCCTTTAGATGAGCATGTCACAACAAAGCGTTCTGACATGCGCATCCTCAAAAATAGTCATGATCGGCTCCTCATCAAATGTCAAAATAAGCAATGATGAATGGCTGAAAGACGACATTCACGAGCTAGGTAACGTGTCACAGAGCTCAGAAATGTATAAATTCAGGGGTATAGTACCAATCAATCTGCCAGAGCTGCGGTAGAAAGATGTGGGATAGGCCAAAAATTGACCAAAAGAGTCTATCCAATTCCAGCATACCTGCCTGCACATCATCACATCAAGAGCCATTTGGCTCGTAGGTGACCTCTTTTTGGCCTCCTTGATGATTACTGATCCTCTTCTTCAATCTTCTTCACTTCCTCTTTGACTTTTCCGTCACTTCCCTCAAGTTCCCAGCTCTTCCTGGTTGTATGTCAATGGTGTTGTGAGGTGCAGCGCAGAAACGCGATGCTATCTGGTTTCAATGTTCAGCCGGATTCTACATTTATTCTCCAAGAGCGTGTTCAATCATGAGCATTATAGGTGAAGCCAAGTCGGAAACCCAGCCTTCCCTGGTGGCCCACTCTCCAAGGATAGGGCAATAAACGTACTATCAGATGTATGATGCATATGCAGGGCGCAGTCATGTTGACTCCATCATACGTGACGATGATGCCACGCGGTTCAGTGCAGCACGGCCACGTCCGTACATTGCCTCGGGCTCAGGCCCGGCGTAGCGTTTCATATGTCTGCTACTGAAATGATCTTGGAAAACATGATCACAGGTTTAAGAGAATCACGTAGCCACCACAGGTCTTCGTATAAATAGGCCGTTGGACATTGACAACTGTGCAAAGCTTCAATAGCGGCCCGGGTGATGAATTCTGCCCATACTAATACAGGCCTGTTGATTTCCCATTTGCAAATGAATTTCTCAGACGTGAATGGACGTCTTCTCACCACACATAGTGAAATACCAAGGCAAATATCACGCTTGGCCTGGTCGCTGATTACGATGGGATGTGGACTGGTACAGCTGACAGCATGCTGATTCGATCACAAATTGCAGAAATTACTCATTATTTTACAAACGAAATCCAGTCATCTATATCTCCTCCTCAATGTCTGACGCCGAAAAAAGAGAGAGAGAGACTGAGAGTACGTAGAACTAGTGTTGACATCACTTTAGTACTTACTCAAGTCACATCAAAATCCTTATCAGCGGGCTCCAGGCTGTGGAACGCCTCCAGTGGGTCTGAATGTTCGACAACGTCAACCATTACTTCTTCAAAGAATCGTCATCTACTGTTTACTGAGTGGTGTGCGGCCAGTCGCCAAGTACTCGTACCAGTGCGAGTACTGATTACGATGATGCCGTTCACGAGGGAGTAGTAAAATACCTACTCCGCGCCCAGCTCACAATCGATCGATTTGGTTTCTTTTTTTTTGTTGCGCGATCGATCGATTTTGCGCGATCGATCGATCGTTGCGCGATCTGTCGATCGACAGATCGCGCAGCAAAATCGATCGATGTGGCAGATCCATAGATGGCGCACAACACATCCTTCAAAACTGTGTATGGTCACCATGGTCACTTTGTACGGTACAACGAGTCCAACCCAAAAGCGTATGCACGTGATCATTTGGGACCAAAATCGATGTTCCCGCCAGGTTTCACTGTGAAAAAGTGAAACTGCTCGGTCTGCTCCGGCCTCGAGGCCGGAGCAAGCAGAACATGTTCTGGCCGACCCAGAACAGGTGCAGTCCCAACCAAACGCGCTGTTCTGGTGAATCCTGTTCTAGTTCGTACCAACCAAACGCGCCCTGAGTTCTCCGATCTCCCTATCCCAGGCCGGCCTGCATGCTGAAGACTGTGTGAAGTCTTTGATTTGCGCTGGAAACAGACACCTACTGCTTACTTAGTCTTACTACTGTGATTTGCAGTAGACCTTCCTGCGGGGCTCTCACCTCGTGGTGGTGAGTCGTGCGGTGCAGCCCCGGCCCCGTTCAGACTCCAGAGTGGCCTCCGACTGATGGGTCAGAAAAATTATTAAATTTTGCTTTCTCTGCTCCATTCCCTCCAAACTCTTTAGTGCTCACATCGCTGAAGTTTCTCTAATACGGTTACAGTTACCTCGGACCCTGCCTTCTCCCAAACGGAAACCTATTTTCTTTCCAGTGCCTGCGGGCATGTGTTAGTCTATTTGGCTGCCAACTAATTACTTCAACTTGCCTTCAAGGCTACCGGTATTGGCGCAGTTGACGACTTGCACCCTCATACTCATAGTGACGCTAACTCGGTTTGGCATGAAGTCGCTAGGAGGAAAAACGGTACGAGTAGCCTTTGGAGGGAAAGTACATGAGTTCCTCGCTATGCTTTCCATTTCGCAACGTCATCCCTGTAAAGGTATCTCACCGGAAAGTTTGCGACTGTAAGTAGCCTGGTGTAAGTATCCTGGTGTACTTCTAGTGCCGGTTTGTGCAGTTCATGGTTGATGTGTATCTATATTCATTACGTCATAGTTGTACTGCATGCACGCACACACACAGATTAGTTGAGTGTGCTTCTTTTTCCTGTTGTTCTTTCTCATGACATGTTTTGTTTCTGTTCCCAAGTCTTCACGAATAAAACGTATCATGGCGCAGTGAACTTGTTCTTTCCTGTGTCCGTGCCTTGTGTCCGCACCTTGTAGTGTTTGCACGGGCCCAGTTGTTTTTTTCCGTATGAAGTAGTAGTTTCCGCGATCGAAACTCTGTCTCAGTTGAATTATTTTAGTAGTGTATTTGTTCGTACTCGTGGACGAGTGACTAATCGTAATGGAACAATCACAGGACGATACCGGATTTGACCTGTCCTCCGCGACCGAGCGACAGCAGGAATCTCAAATGGGTGTCCTGATGAAATTTATGGAGCAGCAGATGCGTGCAGCTGAGGCTCGTGATAAGGCGATGCAAGATCTGTTCAAGAATGTTCAGAGCAGGTCGCTATCACCATCGCAGCCTCAGTTCACTCCGCAGCCCTCAGCACCAGCTCTGTCCACCTCGCAGACCTCAGCACCACGGCCAGTGAACAGTGTGTCCTGCCCACACTTATTGTCGTCTGCGACGCTGGCTGATTTTCACTCCTTCGTTGAAAGCTGGAGAGATTTTAGTGTTTGCCAGCATTTGGCCAGCCAGGCTCGTGAGGCCAGAGTGGCAACACTCCGTCAGTGTTTCGATGAGGAGCTGCGACGTTTTATCCGAGAGGATATTATTTGCATACCAGCTTCAGCTGACGTTGACCTGATGCTGGAGCGCATTCAGGCGTATATCAGACGGCAACGTAACCCACTGTTGGACCGCATAGAGTTTTACCAGCGTGTCCAGCAAGCTGGAGAATCATTTGATGCGTTTTACACAGCCCTGTGTGAACTACAAAGTGCATGCGACTTCTTGTCACACAGCCTATGTGGAACGTGTGATGCTCGCTGCTGTGCGCAGTGCAAAGGCCTCGGCCGTACCCTCAAGGAGGAATCTCTGCGCGACCGCGTCGTCATTGGTGTGCGGAACGATGAGACGCGACACAAGTTGCTCGCAACTCATGGTCTCACGCTTGACCAGGCTGTCACCCTCTGTCGGACGGAGGAAGCAGCATACCACACCAAGGCACACATGCCCAGTCCTGGCCTCCAGGCAAGTGCTGCCAAGCAGTCGGCGTACAAGCAGCAGAAACGTCACAAGCCAGCTGACTCTAAGTCAAGTGCGACCAAGTCCACTTGTCCAAATTGTGGTCGTTCTGACCACACGAAATCTGTATGTCCTGCCAAGGGCAAGAAGTGCAACTCCTGTCATGGCATTGGGCATTTTCAGCGAATGTGCAAGAGCCAGAAACAGCCGAAGACTAGCTCTGCTGCCAAGCTTGGACAGCTGAAGCTACAGCGTGCGTCTCGCGTGGACCGTCGCACAGTACCTGTTTCGACCATGCTGCAAACAGAGGATCAGCCATCCCAACTGTCCTGGACACCAGACACAGGCAGCGACGTTGATGCCATTGGTGAGGAGCACCTCACGCAGATCGGTGGGTTCGTCGAGAACTTAGATGACGACCACGACTGTGTGCAGGCTGTGACCGGTGAGCCGCTACGCAACCTGGGCAAGATACGTGCGACTCTACGAGTCGGTGAGACGCAGCATGAAACCGTCATCCATGTGTACAAGGGTCTACACGATGCCCTGCTCTCTCATACCTCATTGCGTGCGCTGAAGTTTCTCCCACCTGATTGGCCAGTCCAATTCACCGCTGAACACGAGGGTGCATCTTCACCCAAGATCTGTGCAGCTGTTTCGTCATGCGCTCATCCTAGTGATGCTGAGTTAGCGCGGACACGTGAGCAGCTCCTGCAAGAGTTCGCTGACGTTTTCTCGGATTCCGGTCTGAAGCCAATGGAAGGTCCGCCAATGGAAATTGAGCTACAGCATGATTCTAAGCCTTCCTGTGTGCACACTGCTCGACCAATACCGTATGCATTCCGTGACCAGATCAAGACTCAGCTCGATGGCATGGTCAGCGACGGGATTATTGAACCAGTGACAGAGCCCAGTGAATGGTGCCATCCGATTGTCATAGTAGACAAGAAGGGCAGCACTGAGAAGCGCCTCACAGTTGACTTCAAGCGGCTGAACGACCAAGTCCGTCGTCCCGCGCATCCCGTACATACGGCACGTGACGTTGTCTCTGGAGTTGGCTCTGCTAAGTTCTTTACGAAGCTCGATGCAAGGCACGGCTACTGGCAGATTCCTCTCAGTGACACTGCTCAGGAATTCACCACGTTTATCACCCCGTACGGCAGATATCGTTATCTACGGAACCCGCAGGGTCTAATATCTGCTGGGGATGAGTTCAACCGGCGCACTGATGCTGCGTTCTCTGCCATCCCGCGTCTCGGCAAGGTAGTCGATGATTGCCTAGCGTACGACGACGACTTTCTGTCGCATGTCAGCCACGTGCGCGAGATTCTGCTCTGCGCCAGGGAGCATGGTATCACGTTCAGCCCCGCCAAGTTTGTGTTCGGTACGCAACGTATCCATTTCTGCGGCTACAACGTCACGCCTGATGGCTGGGTCGTCGACGATGATAAGACGTCCGGTATTCGCCAGTTTCCAGTACCCGCCAACAGAACCGATCTCCGTTCGTTCCTCGGTCTAGTGAACCAATGTGGCGAGTTCACTCCACATCTAGCCGAGTTGACCAATCCTCTGCGTGGCCTGCTCAAGACCTCCCGTGAGTTCATGTGGGACGCTAGCCACACTGCAGCGTTTGAACGGACGCAGGAAGCTCTCTTGTCCCCTCCGGTTCTCGCTTTCTATCAAGTTGGTCAAGACCTCCGGCTTGAAACCGATGCATCCGCTCTAAGAGGTCTCGGATTCGTGCTTTGGCAAAAGCAGAATGATCAGTGGCGTATTATTCAGTGTGGATCCCGCTACCTGTCTGATGCTGAAACACGTTATGCTGTCATCGAGTTGGAAATGCTCGCTGTAGTATGGGCCGTGCGCAAATGCCGCATCTACCTGTCTGGTGCGCCATTTGAAGTAGTCACCGACCACAAGCCCCTGATTCCGATCATCAACTCATATTCGTTGGATCAGATCGAGAACCCGCGTCTTCTACGATTACGCCTCAAGCTCCAAGCCTATCAGCTGCAGGCATCTTGGCGAAAAGGTTCTGAAAATGCCTTCGCCGATGCGCTGTCCCGGAATCCTGTTGGCATTCCTTCCACCACTGATGAGCTTGGTGAAGCCCCGTCGCTTCATTGCCGCAGCATTCAGATCTGCATGGTGCACTCGGACACTGAGCCGAATGCGAATCTCAAGGTTGCAGAGCTGCGGGAAGCTGCAGCTGCAGATGCCACGTACCAGTCATTGATTGAGTGTATCTTGACTGGATTCCCTGATCGCCAGCAGAAGTTGCCTGCTCCGTTACGTGCGTACTGGAATGGACGTGAGCATCTCTCCGTCGACCATGGCATTGTGTTGAAGGGCAACCGCATTGTTGTTCCTGAATCATTGCGTGCTCAGGTATTGCACAACCTCCACGCTTCACACCAAGGCCTAGTGCGTACTAAGTCTCGTGCGCGTCAGCTTGTATACTGGTCCGGTATCACCAAGGACATTGATACACTCGTTCGTTCTTGTCCTGCTTGCCGCGAACACCAGTCGTCCCAGCCAGCTGAGCCCCTGCTGCACGACCGAACCCCAACACTCCCGTTTGAATGTGCATCTGCCGATTTGTTCACTTGTCAAGGTCACGACTTTCTTGTGTATGCAGATCGTTTGACCGGTTGGCCCTGTGTCGCGCGTACTGGCCGCACCACCTCATCGCATGACGTGATACTCGCATTCCGTCGCTGGTTCTCTGATGTTGGTGTTCCTGCTGTGCTGTGTACAGATGGTGGTCCCCAGTTCTCCTCGCATAAGTTTGCTGAGTTTTGTAAGCGCTGGCAGGTAAACCATGTCATGTCCTCTCCCCACTACCCGCAGAGTAATGGGCACGCCGAAGCTGCTGTCAAAGCCATGAAGCGTCTTATCACCAAGACAACCGTGAATGGCAATCTTGACACAGATGACTTCCGCCGAGGGCTACTGGAATGGCGAAACACACCTGGCTCCTCTGGTCAGAGCCCCGCTGAGCTCCTATATGGCCGCTCTCTCCAGTCATTCGTCATTGCACATTGGAAGGAGTTTGATTCATCCTGGCTCTCCAAAGCGACGACACGTGATGAGACTGCCATGCCATCCGACGATTCCGTCACAGACAAGTCGTCAACTCGTCGCTCGTTGCCGCAGCTCCGCCTCGGCACCCACGTGGATGTTCAGCATCCGCGCACCAAGCAGTGGTCTATTCGTGGGGTCATTGTTGCTGTCGGTAATCATCGGGACTACCTAGTGAAGTTGCCGAGTGGTCGCATTTATTGGCGGAACCGCAAATTCCTGCGTCCGTATCGCCCACTTGTGCCTGCACCGCTTGTTGTCCAACCGGCTGCTGCTGACGCCTCTTCCCCGCCGCCGCCGTCCCGCCGCAGCGCACGTCAGCGCAAGCCACCCCAGCGTTTAAACATTGGTTCGCATCATGGACAGTCCTATGATTGACACTCTTGATCACTAATGTCAATTTCTGCTGTCTCTGCTTTGTTGTTTTCATTCTTCATTTTGTTTTATTTATGATAGATGTTGCTGTCACAGGTTTCGCAACATCTCGAAGGGGCGTGATGTGTATCTATATTCATTACGTCATAGTTGTACTGCATGCACGCACACACACAGATTAGTTGAGTGTGCTTCTTTTTCCTGTTGTTCTTTCTCATGACATGTTTTGTTTCTGTTCCCAAGTCTTCACGAATAAATAGTAACGTATCAATGGTATGACAAAAAAAAAGGAATCTTATCTGGTAAACATGCCCTCTACATCAGTATATACGTGTTGGTGGCCAAAAAGTTGGTCCGGTGATCACCTGACCAACCGGACCTGTTCCGGCGGGCCTGTATCAATATCTGCAGACTGGGAGTATTGAAAGCAATGCTGATGTTTAAAGGGGAAGTTAAGGCAAAAATTAAAATTTCACCAGTTGTAGTCTTCGGGGTGCTGAGTCGAATGGTCGTGGTCCGAGAAAGCTGAGACGCTCCCTTCCTACTTGAATCCCAATCGAACTCGCGCACTTCCACCGAAACTGGGTGACTGCGCCCTACTAGATGGGGATTTGTATGCAAAATGTCACTAAAAGCGCCATTTCGTTCTTATAAAAGCACGGATGACCGCGATTGGCCCATATGTTGTAGTCTTTTGGATGCTGAGTCGATTGGTTTTGGTCCGAAAAGGCTGCGATGCAGCGTTCCTCCTTTATTCCCAATCGAACATGGTTGAACAAGCGGTCACGTGCTCCTGCGTACGCCAGTCACCTGGTCACCGTGCCTGCTGGGTACAACTTACTAGCCTGTTTGACCTTTTTTGGGTGCAGTCCTGTCACTCGAGTTGAACTCGAGTAACCTTGGTGTGAAAGTTGTCGCCTGCTGGCGTGGTGACCAGGTGATTTGGGCACCCAGGAGCACGTGACCGCTTGTTCAACCATGTTCGATTGGGAATAAAGGAGGAACGCTGCATCGCAGCCTTTTCGGACCAAAACCAGTCGACTCAGCGTCCAAAAGACTACAACATATGGGCCAATCGCGGTCATCCGTGCTTTTATAAGAACGAAATGGCGCTTTTAGTGACATTTTGCATACAAATCCCCATCTAGTAGGGCGCAGTCACCCAGTTTCGGTGGAAGTGCGCGAGTTCGATTGGGATTCAAGTAGGAAGGGAGCGTCTCAGCTTTCTCGGACCAAGACCATTCGACTCAGCACCCCGAAGACTACAACTGGTGAAATTTTAATTTTTGCCTTAACTTCCCCTTTAACAACTCCGTCTTCAGCTCACACGGTGTGGCAAGTGAACTCCGGCCTCACCGGCAGTATGCACCATGTTCACTGCACGCTGTAGTCTGCAGTCCATCCATTGGAAACTGGCACCCCAATGTTTTGGTGTCTCCCACGTATGGTCCTGAACTGTTGTAGATGTCGTGAAACAACAATACATCCTACATTGTGTGACCCGCGTAATTATTCCTTGCCACATTAGACTTTAGAGGCCAGAAGAATCCAAGGAAAGGGAATTTGAATTTCATCCAGGTTTTATAAAATTAGGACAGGTATGCCATGGCAAAACATGTGGAGAAGAAGACTTTTTCAAGTTAAAAAAAGGTCTTTCTTAGCCTCGATTCGGCCAAAATCGGGCTTTCAAAATCCAGCGGGACTATTTTTGATAGGACTGTAGCAGGGAGTCGTATATACACGACTCCCTGGACTGTAGTGTTTCTGTGAGCAGATGCAGCAGAATGTGTGGCTCGGGAGGTCGGATTCAGTTCCCTTGCCACCCACAAGTTGATTATAGATCAACGTCACAATGCCTTCAACACTGGAGAGGCTGCCTTGCTGAAGGGTCTGCTGCAGTACATCTGTGTACGACACACAATCAACTCGGACAGGCCGACAAAGGCATAGAGAAATTTAGAAAGGATTGCATCTGGTTTGCTGCGCCGTTGGTATTCATCTCCCTGTCCGTTGTCTGTAGTTTTCTGCCGTGCACTGTTTCCCACAACTGAGCTAACTTAGATTAGACGGTTGTAGTTTGCTGCAAGTAATACCGTGTACCAAAGTAATGACTTGTTTGCTAAACTACTGACGGAAACAACCTCGCCTTGGGTAAGAGAAGCGCTAGCATTAAACCATTGTTCATGACCTCCGAGAAAAAGGATATTAGCGACTGGTACAGCCTGATGCAGTACTGCTGTGAGTGCAGGCGGCTGGCCCATAAGTCATAAGTCCGGCTCAGAGCCACTGGCTCCTGAGGGGGTAGTATGGCCCCAGGTTGGCTACATGCATGCGGCCTGTGCACATTGTTTCCCCCTGTCCACTGATTTCAGTGTCGCGAGAGGACACGCCTCTAGCTGCCCTATACATCAGACATGTATCTGGTTGTTTCAGATACACAATCCCTTTACTTTAGTACATTAGATGTGTAGCTAGCCCAGCAGCTGCATACCGCACTGCACAAGAGAAACAGTTTTAACTGTTTCTTCAAATAAGGGAGAGACTCTTGGCAGAAGCGTACGAGGAAAATCTATTAATACGTCCACCACGATGATAAAATACACAAAAGACATTTCAAAGAAGCGATTGGAATTAGCAAACACTGGTACGGCCATGGCCGTACTTGTCATACCAGTGACACCGGCCCTGTGAATCATAGAATTATAATAATTGCTGATGACCATGATCTTTCTGGACTAGGTCATGTCGCCAGTATGGACATTGACCTCCCAAAAATACGTCCTCTTTGGAGAGCTGCTGTTCGGGCATCTTGGTGATGGCCCCAAAAGGTGCAGCAAGATGTCGCTACAAACAGCTGATCTGACAGAGACCGAGATCCTGGAGGAAATATGGTAAAATGCTATGCCGAACAGGCTGAACTCTTTGCATCATTACCCTCCTTCTGACACAGCGAAGACTTTCCAGTGTAAATGTGGGCAGACTTTCGTTGGTGACATCAAGCATCACACACCCAATTGCTACGCTTGCCCCATGCTATTACCACACTAGACATGAGTGTCCAAGGTAATTTATGTGTGTGTGCGTGTGTGTGTGTGTGTGTGTGTGTGTGTGTGTGTGTGTGTGTGTGTGTGTGTGTGCATGCTTGTGTGTCTCTGTGTGTATGTATTGGTGTCTGTTTCTTTGTTCAATGTGTTTGCCTTACACAGGACCTAACTTGCCATTTGAAGTGTTGTTCTCCATGACTGGAATGCTGCTGATCCTTTTCAGGATCTGCCCTCTACACCGCGGATGAGTAATGTGTGTGCGCGCGCACATGTGCGTGTGTACATGTGCGTGTGTACATACGTGTGTGCATGTAGGGAATCCATCTATCTATCTGACAATCTCTCTCTCTCTCTCTCTTTATCTCTCTCTCTCTCCCTCTCTCTCTTTCTCTCTCTCTCCCTCTCTCTCTCTCTCTCTCTCTCTCTCTCTCTCTCTCTCTCTCTCTCTCTCTCTCTCTCTCTCTCTCTCTCTCTCTCTCTCTCTCTCTCTCTCTCTCTCTCTCTCTCTCTCTCTCTCTCTCTCTCTCTCTCTCTCTCTCTCTCTCTCTGTCTCTCTCTCTCTCTCTCTCTCAGTGAAATTCCACCCCATGCACGAATAAGTTAGCACACAGGGTGTTGTAGCACACAGGGAGTCGCAGCACACAGGGTGTTGTAGCACACAGAGAGACAATACGAGATCATAGCGCCCGAAACGATGTGCCTTCTAACCCTGATTTGAAAGTTCTATGTGATCTGCGGCCTTTGCGTGCTCCCGATAGCAGTCTTCACTTGCTGACCCCAGCATGGCGGCACAGACAAGCGATGCCATAATACCAGTGGGCTATACCATTAGTATAAATCAGCCCTGGCCAGGGCCAAGGGCAAGTGTGCAAGCATATAGGCAGCCCGGGGGTCGAAACACTCGAAACACACATGACTTAGTATTACGCGAGTATAGTCATCCAGTTGTTTGTGCCCTTGACACTTAACTACAGTACATGGTTGGCACTCTGCATCAGTGAACAGCCGCCGCGCCATGCAGTGCTCCAGTCCTTGTTCACCTTTGCACAACGGTAACTGCACTGCTGCTCAATGAAATCCAGTCGCGTCACTCAAGTCTGCGCCGGGCGTTGCCGCACAGTCCTAGACCTGCCAACACTGGGCTGCGGAATGATGCAAGGTGCAAACTTGAGTGACACGACTGGATTTCATTGAGCAGCACTGTGCTTTCACGGAGTTTACCTGTTGAGAGATTAATGAATAGCTCGTTTTGTCTTGATGCCCCCCCCCACGTCCCCCACCTCCACCCCGCCTCGAACCTTACACGTTGGAAGACATTTTGCGAGGGCATTCAAGATGTGATTGAGGTATTGGAGAATCCTTCAAATTTATAACGTCTGAATGAGTGAATGGCTGAGGTGAATGTAAGATCATTGAATATCCATACCAAATGCCAGTGTGGTAGTGTCCCATGTTTCGACTCCTCGTGATGCAGTGGGGATCTTTTTAAAAAGGTTTCACGCCATGAACTACGTCTACGCACCCAGGGGACGTCCATTTCGGAGCAGTGCGCTTGCGGAGGCTGTGTAGTGGGAATACGCAGCATCATGTTTCCATTTCAATTGCTACATGTAGGTGCTGTGTTCAGCTCACGGGTCGGGTCTCTGTCCACAAATGTAGATTGCAAGAAATTTAGATTTTCTTCTCCTGTCGAATTTTCCGTCTCGTGTTTTCTTCTTGGCTTACTGATGGCTGAACTCTTGTTGTTTCTGCAGGAGGACGCCTCCTGATCACTTTTATAGCCTATCCTGGCTCTGAACTTCACACCTGAAATGATTAGTCAACCCCTCTCAGCCAATCAGAGTTCAGCGAGGGTTTTCTTCTTCACTTGCTGATGGCTGAACTCTTGTTGTTTCTGCATGGGGAAGGAGAAGTAAGCTGGAAAATTCTACTGGAGAAGAAAATCTAAAATTCTGGCCATCCCAAACTTCTCCCTCTCAGCCAATCAGAGTTCAGCGAGGGTTTTCTTCTTCACTTGCTGATGGCTGAACTCTTGTTGTTTCTGCATGGGGAAGGAGAAGTAAGCTGGAAAATTCTACTGGAGAAGAAAATCTAAAATTCTGGCCATCCCAAACTTCTCCTTCCCCATGCAGAAACAACGAGGATTCAGCCATCAGCAAGCCAAGAAGAAAACCCTCGCTGAACTCTGATTGGCTGAGAGCGGTTGACTAATCATTTCAGGTGTGAAGTTCAGAGCCAGGATAGGCTATAAAAGTATTAATTCCAGGAGGGGGATGGTGGTCGGGGTTCGGGATGGCCAGAATTTTAGATTTTCTTCTCCTGTAGAATTTTCCGGCTCGTTTCTCCTTCCTCATGCAGAAACACAACAACAAGAAGTGAAGATGGTGGTCGGGGTTTGGGATGGCCATAATTTTAGATTTTCTTCTCCGGTAGAATTTTCCGGCTCGTTTCTCTTTCCTCATGAGTGGTCAGGGTTCGGGATGGCCATAATTTTACATTTTCCAGATCCAAACCCAACACACAGACAAAGCCGGCAATGCCCCCAATGCAACGTTGTATATTTTAAAAGTATTGTTTTCGGTTTGGCCAAGAAATGAGACGGGAGACAAGCATGTGTAATGGTGGTCATGGCCTGCTCGCACTAGAGCCAGAACAACGCTCTTGAACGGACCAAAAACAGACTAAATCCACGCGATAAAAACACATAAACATGTCGACACGAGCAGACAGCGTGCTTCAACAGCTAAATAGAACTACTAGATTTAAGATGACGGAACAACGCCAACACCGATGGCAAGAAAACAAGTCCACGGGGAAATATATGACAAGAAGAAGAAGATAAGGGAAGCAAGGAAACCTGCACCTGGCAGCAGGCGTCAGTGACGACAGATCTAGAGCAACATAAGAGCTAGAGAATGCTTGGTTATAACAGGGTAGTAGTGGTAGGAAGTAAAACTGCAGTCGCCCTGCTGCATGCATGGGACCGCCAACAAGAGACTCGCATCAGTATGATTTTGTACAAGCAGTTGGGTTAAAAAAAAGTAACCGAAAAATGGCACAAGGGGAGTCATGGGTTATAATAAAATACACATAGTAGGTGCTGCAAGCAAGCGAAGCAACGAATAACAGGACGAGCAACAGTTCCACAGAAATGGCATAAGATAGTGGATGATAAAATGTACATATGAGCTAGGGAAGAAGGGGGGGGGGGGGGGCTGATGTGGGACGACAAGTAAGAAGTCATGGCAGCATGACCCAGAGCCCCGGCTGAACAAACAACAACAACTGATCAGATATGACGACCAGAGCGATGCACAGCATGCACAATGCCTGCACCCACTAATGGCTGGCATTGTTACTGTACGCGCGCGCGCATGGAGCAGCAAACAACATCTCACCCTAGAATAAAACGAACAAGAAAATGGTAAGAACACATGCGAAGGAAACGTACAAGGACTAGGGGAGAAGCGTTGTGCGCCGCCACTGCCGGCACTGCAGCTCCGTTGCATAGACACACGGCGGGCAGCTGAGAAAGTATACGTATGAGTGTGCGTGTGTGTATGTGTGTGCACAACTACTTGTAGGTAGGGGAAAGGGGCAATATGCAGCAGCGTTTGTCATGTAAGCAACTTCAAAAAATGACAAAACTAAAACAATGTCCACCGATGACTCACCGGAGAACAAAATAGACCAAAGTTGCGGTGACGGCGGCAAGCAAGCTGCAGTGACAGCTGCTAAAGGGACGCCTGTGCACGCCTGTGTGTGCCCACTGTGCGGCTGTGTAACTAGGGTGGACATGGCGCAAGGCAAGCAGACACAGCATGGGGGGGGGGGGGCAGAACCGGTACAAAGCCAGTGAGCGTCGGGCGGCAGTATTAGCGGCCAGGCTTACCTGACACACCATTTCACACCCATCTCTGACCAGCAGCAGCAGCAGTCACACTAAGCCGCCACGGCACACAACACATAAAATCCAGGGCACCGCACGAAGAAATATGGGCCTGAGAGAGAGAGAGAGAGAGAGAGAGAGAGAGAGAGAGAGAGAGAGAGAGAGAGAGAGAGAGAGAGAGAGAGAGAGAGAGAGAGAAGGGAGAGAGAGAGAGGGAGAGGGAGAGAGAGAGAGAGAGAGAGAGAGAGAGAGAGAGAGAGAGAGAGAGAGAGAGAGCACAGGATAAAGCGGTGCCGGTGGCTAGCGTACATTTCTTCCATTCTCCTCCGATTCCTTGCTATCGACGAACGACTGTGGAGTAGTGTCAATTGGAGACTGCAGTGGGAATAGAAAAAGACAGACAGGCACACAAAAATATTAAATCAGCACACGCCCCAGTGGAAAGGGGAGCATGTTGATGTGCATGTACGAGAAGGTGCAGCAACCTCATACAATCCATGTGGTGGCTTGAAGCAGGAAGACAGAGAAAAGAAGAACCCAACACAATACGCGGCGCAGGCATAGAGATGTGAAGACTACGGTGGTATACGCCAACAGCCAGCGGATGATAGGCTAGATTTAGTCGATTAGTGATGTTCTGCAACGAAGCCGTGATGCTACCCCCTTTGTTCCCCTCCTCACAAGGGCAGCTGTATGCCAAGGTCAAGGTGTGTGTGTGTGTGTGTGTGCGCGCGCGCGCGCGCGCGCGCGTGTGGTGTGTGTGTGTGTGGGGGGGGGGGGGGTCAAGTGCATGTGAAGTTGTACTGTTGACCATGTACTCCATTCGGTAAAATGACGCATGCTACTCATGCGGTTCTCCGAGAGGAGGCTAGCTGGCGAAGAGGAGTAGTAAAGAACACAACGCCAAGCCAGCAGGGATGCTGCAGAACTCAACACTTGACAGCACAGCCCTACCAGCAGTGGCACAACACAGTCACTCAGAGTCATTGCTGGACACCAGTTCAGGCGGCGATGCATCGTGGTGGCGATGGCAGCCGTTAGTCTCCTCAATCACCGCGCAGCTCGGTGATACTGTCGCCTGCCTGGGGCTCTCGTCATACGAGCGATGCACGGCGGGAATTCGACTATGGGCATTAATTACTGGCAGTGGCGTCGAATAGTCACCCTGGTCTGCCATCCTGGCATGCCTGTAAGCCCGAAGAGTGGGGAATGCAGGTATTCCTTCTGGTTGTCTAGGTTCTCTAATGATGAACGCCGGGCGTTCGGGTGCATGTTCGCGCCGCGTGCTATCTTTATCAGATTCTGGACTCTTCCCACGGCCTTTCAAAACGGAGAGTTCTCGTGCCTCCGCAACTCTCCACCTTCTGGACGCAGGGCTGGAGGGCTTTGGCTTGCAAGAAGAAGCCACGCTTCCACTACTAGTACTGTTGACGCTCCCGTGCCAGGCGTTGAGTTTTGCTGTTACTGTCGGTCTTATCTTATTCATAGCATCAATGAAGTCGTCTAGGCCGTTTGAGTCATCGCCGTTTGCGTCAATGCCGTTTGAGTCAATGCCAGTGCCAACTTGATTATCGCCATCGTCAGTGCCTTCCTCTTCCTCGCCATTGCCAGTGTCCTCTTCCTCGTCGTCAGTGCCTGTGACTTCCTCCTCCTCCTCCTCGTAGTAATCGTACAGATCTTCAGTCTCGCCATCTCCTCCTCTACTGCTCTTGACAGAAGTAAAGTTTCTTACAGACAACGCCGTGTATCTGCGCAGGAGGTCTTCGATAGTACCTCCGTCTTTAAGGGCCTGTGACACGTACGTCAGAAACAATAATGCTTAATTGCTTAGTGTCGGTTACCAATACATTACTGAAGAAGCATTTCTGAACTCGGATGGTGAGCCCACGTAATCATGGATAATCATGGATAATAAAAAAAGGAGAAGGACAACCTGAGCCTTCCAAGTTGGAAGGTTGTCAGTTTACACCTCTTAGAAGTGTTAGGTGTCAGGTCGTTGAATGTCTCAGTACTCCCTGTCAGTTTCGTGCCTTTTCGTTGCACTTGCTGACTGTATATGATCTGGTTACATTGGTGGACAGTTAGTCATAACCAGTACCATTTTTGTCCTTCTCCTTCTTTTTTAAAATCTATAAAGCATTTCGTTCACCTCCAACAAAGGGCTTAGTTCTGTCAAAGTTCCACCCGCGAAGAATGAAACCTACTGAAAAGGCGGGCAAATAGCTGCTAAAGCAGGCATTGACATGTTGAATGCTTTTTGGACAAAAAGGAATGGAATTCTGAATGGATATTTCTGCCCAGAAAGTACATGAACAGCTTACACACAAACAACCGGTCAACCATGACTACAAGACAAGCAAGCACAATATGAATGCGAATTTGTAATCTGCTTCAAGCCAAGGATCCGTCCCAAGCTCTGTAGAAAAAATCCTTGTTGACACTAATGCATGCTTCTTCATAGGACGGCTGCTCAGAGTGGAGTTTCGTCTCGTACTCATTTCAATGCAGGGTGAAACGGGTCTCAAACCAGAGGGACAACAACAGCAACAGCAGCAACAACAACATCAACAGTAGCGACAACAGCAACAACAGCAGCAACATCACCAATAGCAGCAGCAGCAGCAACATCACCAATAGCAGCAGCAGCAGCAACATCACCAATAGCAGCAGCAGCAACATCACCAATAGCAGCAGCAGCAGCAACATCACCAATAGCAGCAGCAGCAGCAACACCACCAATAGCAGCAGCAGCAGCAACATCACCAATAGCAGCAGCAGCAACATCACCAATAGCAGCAGCAGCAACATCACCAATAGCAGCAGCAGCAGCAACATCACCAATAGCAGCAGCAGCAGCAACATCACCAATAGCAGCAGCAGCAACATCACCAATAGCAGCAGCTGCAACATCACCAATAGCAGCAGCAGCAACATCACCAATAGCAGCAGCAGCAACACCACCAATAGCAGCAGCAGCAGCAACATCACCAATAGCAGCAGCAGCAACATCACCAATAGCAGCAGCAGCAGCAGCAACATCACCAATAGCAGCAGCAGCAACATCACCAATAGCAGCAGCAGCAACATCACCAATAGCAGCAGCAGCAACATCACCAATTGCAGCAGCAGCAACATCACCAATAGCAGCAGCAGCAACATCACCAATAGCAGCAGCAGCAACATCACCAATAGCAGCAGCAGCAACATCACCAATAGCAGCAGCAACATCACCAATAGCAGCAGCAGCAACATCACCAATAGCAGCAGCAACATCACCAATAGCAGCAGCAACATCACCAATAGCAGCAGCAGCAACATCACCAATAGCAGCAGCAGCAACATCACCAATAGCAGCAGCAGCAGCAACACCTACTACATTATCTCTCACAGGCCATTGGCCCATCACAAGAATAAAATAATTACGACAACCAACAGCGGCAGCTGACGGGACGCCATCCAGTATGTCTCTAACGCAAGCAGACATGGATGAATGTGACACAGACAGCGGGCAGCACAGAAGACTCACATCATCAACATCATCGCGAATGATCATCTCCCCTTCGCTGTCGTTCTCACCACTGCCGATCACATCGTTAGAGTCCTGGCGAAGCGGTGATGAAGGGATCACCTCAGAGATGTCAGCACTTGTATCGGCTTCATCTGTCAGCTGCTCCTGGGAGAACAGGCATCAGGAAAAGGAACACCTACAGTCAGCCTTGTGAATATAATTAATGACACAAACACCCTGGTGACAATTTGACTGCGTGCATTTCACCTCGCAAATAACAACAGCTCGCGAATAACGACGGCTGGCGGCAAGACTGAGGCACCAGGGGTGTGTAGACAGGTGCTGCTATAAAGCTGTAGCGACTTTGCAACGCCCACGTCGTTTTCGTCCAGCTCTAATTTTGATGAAATCGAGCGATGGAAACACTTTGCTCAGCATAGTTCCAGGTGTTGACGAATTTACCACCACCTCCATTGTGTGTGAACAGCCTCTATAGTGTGTGTGAACAGCCTCCATTGTGTGTGAACAGCCACCATTGTATGTGAATAGCCGTGAAAACCCAAGAAAGTGAACGGAACATACCCCAAAGGACTACAATGCCGCACAAGAAGAGGCACAGCATATCAGTTGCTGGTCTGCACCCATCGTGGTCTTTGGGGTGGAGGCTACAGTTCTAACTTAGTTCTCAAAATAAGCCAAAAATCTAAACCGACGGCACAGAGGCTGAAAATCCATTTCACCACAAACAAAATACAAAAGTAGTGGATGTTCTATTTTGCCCCGAAGAGGGGGTCCGACTCTGAACATTATTATGCCCTATTCAAAAATAACATTGACAAATCAACAATGGTTCAGAAGGCAACCAACAGCAGTGCAGAACATGCTACAATGGCAATGTCAGCAGCAGCAGCAGCAACACCAGGCAAGAAAGGCATTAACATCAGCAGCAGCAGAAGCGCAGCAGCAGCAGTAGCAGCGCAAGCAGCAGCAGCGCAAGCAGGAGCAGCAGGCAAGACAACTAGCGACAGTGCAGTGTTACTCACTTCACCAGCTGGTAAGCACTCCAGCCCTTTGGCAAGCGTGGTCCGTGCACTGTTTGAGCGCTCCAGATAATACCTACACCACCACCACATCGACATTATTATACAAGTGTGTGAGAGCACATCGAAGCAACAACGACGACGACGACGACAACAACAACAACAACGAATAAAGATTTGAAACAACAACAACAACAACAACCTGATGACTGCAGTACCTCCCAATGCCACAAAACACAACCAAATATGTGCGCAAACACATGCAGGCAGACACACACACACACACACACACACACACACACACACACACACACACACACCTGTCCTGAACATTGCCGTAAGACGGTCACATGTCACACACACACACACAAACGCGCGCACACACACGCACGCACACACACACACACACACACACACAGTGACACACATACACACAGTGACACACACACACACACACAGTGACACACACACACACACAGTGTGTATACACAAGGCATGCCCATAGATCTGTAGACGAGCTCAAACCAAGACCAACACTGTAGATGTCTGCGTGTTACACACATAACTTAAACTTACCCATTGCCAGCCTCGTTAGATTGTCCAGTTGCCCACTGGGTGTAAGCTCCATGAGCGTGCTGTACAGTGCAAAATACACCATGCACACACACCAATACACGCACCCGCAGACACACCCACACCCACACGACCCACAGAAATGTACTATAAAACACATACTCGGGGAGCAGCTGCTAGGAGCTGCTAGGAGCTAACAATAACTGCTACACCGTATGAAGTTCATCAATAACTGCTACATACACTCATCTCCTCATTCAGCCATTCCATCGCCATAGTGTACTGGCTGCGAATAGCCAAGTCCGTTTCAAAGAGTTGAACAGCCACTGGGCACCTGCAACGAAGCAAAGCACAGACACGTGCACTTAGTTGGCGGTAACAGGCAAGTCAGATCAGACCGCAGAGCAACCTTCCACATTATCCAGCAACAGAACATGCACTTAAATGATGCAGACAGTCCCGGATTACCCAGGGATCACTGTTACGCAATCAAAGAGCAGATGCTCTCTGTGACTATACAGACAAGACAACAGGCGACATTGACAGAGGTGAGCGCGGTGCACATTGATGCATTGCATACGTACGTGGTGAACAACGTGACACAGCACTTCAGGCACAGGTAAGCACGCTTCTGATAGTGAGTCTTGTTGTGCTGTATGACGGAGAACAAACCTAGAGAACGGTCGCTTGGAGCTGAACGGAGATCAAAGTTAATACACACGCACACACGCATACATACACACACACACAGACACATACACACGCACGCATGCATGTTGTAACTCGGTCAATTCTTGGTCTGTCAAAGAACAAAATCTCAACTGGCGTTTCGAGCAATCACCCAAGCAAAAATATAACTGACCTATCACTTACACGTCACGGCCAACTTGCGCTCGGGGCACAATGCGCGAATCGTCTGCTGGGATTTCCCCGGGATGTTGTTGGCGAGGATACACCCATTCAAATAATTCAAACTAAGACTCCCGCGAGGGGCTACCAAATTATTGGGATTCATACAAGCAAGGAGAGTGAAATGGCATATGGAGATCGTTCGTGTGCGCAAGCCCTGCGCTGACAC